>NW_027665922.1:0-210066 GCF_963924005.1 Protomyctophum bolini
CCAACCCTATCAGTACGCCCAACCCTTATCAGTACGCCCAACCCTATCATACGCCCAACCCTATCATTACGCCCAACCCTATCAGTACGCCCAACCCTATCATACCCCAACCCTTCAGTACGCCCAACCCTATCAGTACGCCCAACCCTATCAGTACGCCCAAGCCCTATCAGTACGCCAACCCTATCAGTACGCCCAACCCTATCAGTACGCCCAACCCTATCAGTACGCCCAACCCTATCAGTACGCCCAACCCTATCAGTACGCCCAACCCTATCAGTACGCCCAACCCTATCAGTACGCCCAACCCTATCAGTACGCCCAACCCTATCAGTACGCCAACCCTATCAGTACGCCCAACCCTATCAGTACGCCCAAACCTATCAGTACGCCCAACCTATCAGTACGCCCAACCTATCAGTACGCCCAACCCTATCAGTACGCCCAACCCTATCAGTACGCCCAACCCTATCAGTACGCCCAACCCTATCAGTACGCCCAACCCTATCAGTACGCCCAACCCTATCAGTACGCCCAACCCTATCAGTACGCCCAACCCTATCAGTACGCCCAACCCTATCAGTACGCCCAACCCTATCAGTACGCCCAACCCTATCAGTACGCCCAACCCTATCAGTACGCCCAACCCTATCAGTACGCCCAACCCTATCAGTACGCCCAACCCTATCAGTACGCCCAACCCTATCAGTACGCCCAACCCTATCAGTACGCCCAACCCTATCAGTACGCCCAACCCTATCAGTACGCCCAACCCTATCAGTACGCCCAACCCTATCAGTACGCCCAACCCTATCAGTACGCCCAACCCTATCAGTACGCCCAACCCTATCAGTACGCCCAACCCTATCAGTACGCCCAACCCTATCAGTACGCCCAACCCTATCAGTACGCCCAACCCTATCAGTACGCCCAACCCTATCAGTACGCCCAACCCTATCAGTACGCCCAACCCTATCAGTACGCCCAACCCTATCAGTACGCCCAACCCTATCAGTACGCCCAACCCTATCAGTACGCCCCAACCTATCAGTACGCCCAACCCTATCAGTACGCCCAACCCTATCAGTACGCCCAACCCTATCAGTACGCCCAACCCTATCAGTACGCCCAACCCTATCAGTACGCCCAACCCTATCAGTACGCCCAACCCTATCAGTACGCCCAACCCTATCAGTACGCCCAACCCTATCAGTACGCCCAACCCTATCAGTACGCCCAACCCTATCAGTACGCCCAACCCTATCAGTACGCCCAACCCTATCAGTACGCCCAACCCTATCAGTACGCCCAACCCTATCAGTACGCCCAACCCTATCAGTACGCCCAACCCTATCAGTACGCCCAACCCTATCAGTACGCCCAACCTATCAGTACGCCCACCCTATCAGTACGCCCAACCCTATCAGTACGCCCAACCCTATCAGTACGCCCAACCCTATCAGTACGCCCAACCCTATCAGTACGCCCAACCCTATCAGTACGCCCAACCCTATCAGTACGCCCAACCCTATCAGTACGCCCAACCCTATCAGTACGCCCAACCTATCAGTACGCCCAACCCTATCAGTACGCCCAACCCTATCAGTACGCCCAACCCTATCAGTACGCCCAACCCTATCAGTACGCCCAACCCTATCAGTACGCCCAACCCTATCAGTACGCCCAACCCTATCAGTACGCCCAACCCTATCAGTACGCCCAACCCTATCAGTACGCCCAACCCTATCAGTACGCCCAACCCTATCAGTACGCCCAACCCTATCAGTACGCCCAACCCTATCAGTACGCCCAACCCTATCAGTACGCCCAACCCTATCAGTACGCCCAACCCTATCAGTACGCCCAACCCTATCAGTACGCCCAACCCTATCAGTACGCCCAACCCTATCAGTACGCCCAACCCTATCAGTACGCCCAACCCTATCAGTACGCCCAACCCTATCAGTACGCCCAACCCTATCAGTACGCCCAACCCTATCAGTACGCCCAACCCTATCAGTACGCCCAACCCTATCAGTACGCCCAACCCTATCAGTACGCCCAACCCTATCAGTACGCCCAACCCTATCAGTACGCCCAACCCTATCAGTACGCCCAACCCTATCAGTACGCCCAACCCTATCAGTACGCCCAACCCTATCAGTACGCCCAACCCTATCAGTACGCCCAACCCTATCAGTACGCCCAACCCTATCAGTACGCCCAACCCTATCAGTACGCCCAACCCTATCAGTACGCCCAACCCTATCAGTACGCCCAACCCTATCAGTACGCCAACCCTATCAGTACGCCCAACCCTATCAGTACGCCCAACCCTATCAGTACGCCCAACCCTATCAGTACGCCCAACCCTATCAGTACGCCCAACCCTATCAGTACGCCCAACCCTATCAGTACGCCCAACCCTATCAGTACGCCCAACCCTATCAGTACGCCCAACCCTATCAGTACGCCCAACCCTATCAGTACGCCCAACCCTATCAGTACGCCCAACCCTATCAGTACGCCCAACCCTATCAGTACGCCCAACCCTATCAGTACGCCCAACCCTATCAGTACGCCCAACCCTATCAGTACGCCCAACCCTATCAGTACGCCCAACCCTATCAGTACGCCCAACCCTATCAGTACGCCCAACCCTATCAGTACGCCCAACCCTATCAGTACGCCCAACCCTATCAGTACGCCCAACCCTATCAGTACGCCCAACCCTATCAGTACGCCCACCCTATCAGTACGCCCAACCCTATCAGTACGCCCAACCCTATCAGTACGCCCAACCCTATCAGTACGCCCAACCCTATCAGTACGCCCAACCCTATCAGTACGCCCAACCCTATCAGTACGCCCAACCCTATCAGTACGCCCAACCCTATCAGTACGCCCAACCCTATCAGTACGCCCAACCCTATCAGTACGCCCAACCCTATCAGTACGCCCAACCCTATCAGTACGCCCAACCCTATCAGTACGCCCAACCCTATCAGTACGCCCAACCCTATCAGTACGCCCAACCCTATCAGTACGCCCAACCCTATCAGTACGCCCAACCCTATCAGTACGCCCAACCCTATCAGTACGCCCAACCCTATCAGTACGCCCAACCCTATCAGTACGCCCAACCCTATCAGTACGCCCAACCCTATCAGTACGCCCAACCCTATCAGTACGCCCAACCCTATCAGTACGCCCAACCCTATCAGTACGCCCAACCCTATCAGTACGCCCAACCCTATCAGTACGCCCAACCCTATCAGTACGCCCAACCCTATCAGTACGCCCAACCCTATCAGTACGCCCAACCCTATCAGTACGCCCAACCCTATCAGTACGCCCAACCCTATCAGTACGCCCAACCCTATCAGACTACGCCCAACCCTATCAGTACGCCCAACCCTATCAGTACGCCCAACCCTATCAGTACGCCCAACCCTATCAGTACGCCCAACCCTATCAGTACGCCCAACCCTATCAGTACGCCCAACCCTATCAGTACGCCCAACCCTATCAGTACGCCCAACCCTATCAGTACGCCCAACCCTATCAGTACGCCCAACCCTATCAGTACGCCCAACCTATCAGTACGCCCAACCCTATCAGTACGCCCAACCCTATCAGTACGCCCAACCCTATCAGTACGCCCAACCCTATCAGTACGCCCAACCCTATCAGTACGCCCAACCCTATCAGTACGCCCAACCCTATCAGTACGCCCAACCCTATCAGTACGCCCAACCCTATCAGTACGCCCAACCCTATCAGTACGCCCAACCCTATCAGTACGCCCAACCCTATCAGTACGCCCAACCTATCAGTACGCCCAACCCTATCAGTACGCCCAACCCTATCAGTACGCCCAACCCTATCAGTACGCCCAACCCTATCAGTACGCCCAACCCTATCAGTACGCCCAACCCTATCAGTACGCCCAACCCTATCAGTACGCCCAACCCTATCAGTACGCCCAACCCTATCAGTACGCCCAACCCTATCAGTACGCCCAACCCTATCAGTACGCCCAACCCTATCAGTACGCCCAACCCTATCAGTACGCCCAACCCTATCAGTACGCCCAACCCTATCAGTACGCCCAACCCTATCAGTACGCCCAACCCTATCAGTACGCCCAACCCTATCAGTACGCCCAACCCTATCAGTACGCCCAACCCTATCAGTACGCCCAACCCTATCAGTACGCCCAACCCTATCAGTACGCCCAACCCTATCAGTAGTACGCCCAACCCTATCAGTACGCCAACCCTATCAGTACGCCCAACCCTATCAGTACGCCCAAACCCTATCAGTACGCCCAACCCTATCAGTACGCCCAACCCTATCAGTACGCCCAACCCTATCAGTACGCCCAACCCTATCAGTACGCCCAACCCTATCAGTACGCCCAACCCTATCAGTACGCCAACCCTATCGAGTACGCCCAACCCTATCAGTACGCCCAACCCTATCAGTACGCCAACCCTATCAGTACGCCCAACCCTATCAGTACGCCCAACCCTATCAGTACGCCCAAACCTATCAGTACGCCCAACCCTATCAGTACGCCCAACCTATCAGTACGCCCAACCCTATCAGTACGCCCAACCCTATCAGTACGCCCAACCCTATCAGTACGCCCAACCCTATCAGTACGCCCAACCCTATCAGTACGCCCAAACCCTATCAGTACGCCCAACCCTATCAGTACGCCCAACCCTATCAGTACGCCCAACCCTATCAGTACGCCCAACCCTATCAGTACGCCCAACCCTATCAGTACGCCCAACCCTATCAGTACGCCCAACCCTATCAGTACGCCCAACCCTATCAGTACGCCCAACCCTATCAGTACGCCCAACCCTATCAGTACGCCCAACCCTATCAGTACGCCCAACCCTATCAGTACGCCCAACCCTATCAGTACGCCCAACCCTATCAGTACGCCCAACCCTATCAGTACGCCCAACCTATCAGTACGCCCAACCCTATCAGTACGCCCAACCCTATCAGTACGCCCAACCCTATCAGTACGCCAACCCTATCAGTACGCCAACCCTATCAGTACGCCCAACCCTATCAGTACGCCCAACCCTATCAGTACGCCCAACCCTATCAGTACGCCCAACCCTATCAGTACGCCCAACCCTATCAGTACGCCCAACCCTATCAGTACGCCAACCCTATCAGTACGCCCAACCCTATCAGTACGCCCAACCCTATCAGTACGCCCAACCCTATCAGTACGCCCAACCCTATCAGTACGCCCAACCCTATCAGTACGCCCAACCCTATCAGTACGCCCAACCCTATCAGTACGCCCAACCCTATCAGTACGCCCAACCCTATCAGTACGCCCAACCCTATCAGTACGCCCAACCCTATCAGTACGCCCAACCCTATCAGTACGCCCAACCCTATCAGTACGCCCAACCCTATCAGTACGCCCAACCCTATCAGTACGCCCAACCCTATCAGTACGCCCAACCCTATCAGTACGCCCAACCCTATCAGTACGCCCAACCCTATCAGTACGCCCAACCCTATCAGTACGCCCAACCCTATCAGTACGCCCAACCCTATCAGTACGCCCAACCCTATCAGTACGCCCAACCCTATCAGTACGCCCAACCCTATCAGTACGCCCAACCCTATCAGTACGCCCAACCTATCAGTACGCCCAACCCTATCAGTACGCCCAACCCTATCAGTACGCCCAACCCTATCAGTACGCCCAACCCTATCAGTACGCCCAACCCTATCAGTACGCCCAACCCTATCAGTACGCCCAACCCTATCAGTACGCCCAACCTATCAGTACGCCCAACCCTATCAGTACGCCCAACCCTATCAGTACGCCCAACCCTATCAGTACGCCCAACCCTATCAGTACGCCCAACCCTATCAGTACGCCCAACCCTATCAGTACGCCCAACCCTATCAGTACGCCCAACCCTATCAGTACGCCCAACCCTATCAGTACGCCCAACCCTATCAGTACGCCCAACCCTATCAGTACGCCCAACCCTATCAGTACGCCCAACCCTATCAGTACGCCCAACCCTATCAGTACGCCCAACCCTATCAGTACGCCCAACCCTATCAGTACGCCCAACCCTATCAGTACGCCAACCCTATCAGTACGCCCAACCCTATCAGTACGCCCAACCCTATCAGTACGCCCAACCCTATCAGTACGCCCAACCCTATCAGTACGCCCAACCCTATCAGTACGCCCAACCCTATCAGTACGCCCAACCCTATCAGTACGCCCAACCCTATCAGTACGCCCAACCCTATCAGTACGCCCAACCCTATCAGTACGCCCAACCCTATCAGTACGCCCAACCCTATCAGTACGCCCAACCCTATCAGTACGCCCAACCCTATCAGTACGCCCAACCCTATCAGTACGCCCAACCCTATCAGTACGCCCAACCCTATCAGTACGCCCAACCCTATCAGTACGCCCAACCCTATCAGTACGCCCAACCCTATCAGTACGCCCAACCCTATCAGTACGCCCAACCCTATCAGTACGCCCAACCCTATCAGTACGCCCAACCCTATCAGTACGCCCAACCCTATCAGTACGCCCAACCCTATCAGTACGCCCAACCCTATCAGTACGCCCAACCCTATCAGTACGCCAACCCTATCAGTACGCCCAACCCTATCAGTACGCCCAACCCTATCAGTACGCCCAACCCTATCAGTACGCCCAACCCTATCAGTACGCCCAACCTATCAGTACGCCCAACCCTATCAGTACGCCCAACCCTATCAGTACGCCCAACCCTATCAGTACGCCCAACCCTATCAGTACGCCCAACCCTATCAGTACGCCCAACCCTATCAGTACGCCCAACCCTATCAGTACGCCCAACCCTATCAGTACGCCCAACCCTATCAGTACGCCCAACCCTATCAGTACGCCCAACCCTATCAGTACGCCCAACCCTATCAGTACGCCCAACCCTATCAGTACGCCCAACCCTATCAGTACGCCCAACCCTATCAGTACGCCCAACCCTATCAGTACGCCCAACCCTATCAGTACGCCCAACCCTATCAGTACGCCCAACCCTATCAGTACGCCCAACCCTATCAGTACGCCCAACCCTATCAGTACGCCCAACCCTATCAGTACGCCCAACCCTATCAGTACGCCCAACCCTATCAGTACGCCCAACCCTATCAGTACGCCCAACCCTATCAGTACGCCCAACCCTATCAGTACGCCCAACCCTATCAGTACGCCCAACCCTATCAGTACGCCCAACCCTATCAGTACGCCCAACCCTATCAGTACGCCCAACCCTATCAGTACGCCCAACCTATCAGTACGCCCAACCCTATCAGTACGCCCAACCCTATCAGTACGCCCAACCCTATCAGTACGCCCAACCCTATCAGTACGCCCAACCCTATCAGTACGCCCAACCCTATCAGTACGCCCAACCCTATCAGTACGCCCAACCCTATCAGTACGCCCAACCCTATCAGTACGCCCAACCCTATCAGTACGCCCAACCCTATCAGTACGCCCAACCCTATCAGTACGCCCAACCCTATCAGTACGCCCAACCCTATCAGTACGCCCAACCCTATCAGTACGCCCAACCCTATCAGTACGCCCAACCCTATCAGTACGCCCAACCCTATCAGTACGCCCAACCCTATCAGTACGCCCAACCCTATCAGTACGCCCAACCCTATCAGTACGCCCAACCCTATCAGTACGCCCAACCCTATCAGTACGCCCAACCCTATCAGTACGCCCAACCCTATCAGTACGCCCAACCCTATCAGTACGCCCAACCCTATCAGTACGCCCAACCCTATCAGTACGCCCAACCCTATCAGTACGCCCAACCCTATCAGTACGCCCAACCCTATCAGTACGCCCAACCCTATCAGTACGCCCAACCCTATCAGTACGCCCAACCCTATCAGTACGCCCAACCCTATCAGTACGCCCAACCCTATCAGTACGCCCAACCCTATCAGTACGCCCAACCCTATCAGTACGCCCAACCCTATCAGTACGCCCAACCCTATCAGTACGCCCAACCCTATCAGTACGCCCAACCCTATCAGTACGCCCAACCCTATCAGTACGCCCAACCCTATCAGTACGCCCAACCCTATCAGTACGCCCAACCCTATCAGTACGCCCAACCCTATCAGTACGCCCAACCCTATCAGTACGCCCAACCCTATCAGTACGCCCAACCCTATCAGTACGCCCAACCCTATCAGTACGCCCAACCCTATCAGTACGCCCAACCCTATCAGTACGCCCAACCCTATCAGTACGCCCAACCCTATCAGTACGCCCAACCCTATCAGTACGCCCAACCCTATCAGTACGCCCAACCCTATCAGTACGCCCAACCCTATCAGTACGCCCAACCCTATCAGTACGCCCAACCCTATCAGTACGCCCAACCCTATCAGTACGCCCAACCCTATCAGTACGCCCAACCCTATCAGTACGCCCAACCCTATCAGTACGCCCAACCCTATCAGTACGCCCAACCTATCAGTACGCCCAACCCTATCAGTACGCCCAACCCTATCAGTACGCCCAACCCTATCAGTACGCCCAACCCTATCAGTACGCCCAACCCTATCAGTACGCCCAACCCTATCAGTACGCCCAACCCTATCAGTACGCCCAACCCTATCAGTACGCCCAACCCTATCAGTACGCCAACCCTATCAGTACGCCCAACCCTATCAGTACGCCCAACCCTATCAGTACGCCCAACCCTATCAGTACGCCCAACCCTATCAGTACGCCCAACCCTATCAGTACGCCCAACCCTATCAGTACGCCCAACCCTATCAGTACGCCCAACCCTATCAGTACGCCAACCCTATCAGTACGCCACCCTATCAGTACGCCCAACCCTATCAGTACGCCCAACCCTATCAGTACGCCCAACCCTATCAGTACGCCCAACCCTATCAGTACGCCCAACCCTATCAGTACGCCCAACCCTATCAGTACGCCCAACCCTATCAGTACGCCCAACCCTATCAGTACGCCCAACCCTATCAGTACGCCCAACCCTATCAGTACGCCCAACCCTATCAGTACGCCCAACCCTATCAGTACGCCCAACCCTATCAGTACGCCCAACCCTATCAGTACGCCCAACCCTATCAGTACGCCCAACCCTATCAGTACGCCCAACCCTATCAGTACGCCCAACCCTATCAGTACGCCCAACCCTATCAGTACGCCCAACCCTATCAGTACGCCCAACCCTATCAGTACGCCCAACCCTATCAGTACGCCCAACCCTATCAGTACGCCCAACCCTATCAGTACGCCCAACCCTATCAGTACGCCCAACCCTATCAGTACGCCCAACCCTATCAGTACGCCCAACCCTATCAGTACGCCCAACCCTATCAGTACGCCCAACCCTATCAGTACGCCCAACCCTATCAGTACGCCCAACCCTATCAGTACGCCCAACCCTATCAGTACGCCCAACCCTATCAGTACGCCCAACCCTATCAGTACGCCCAACCCTATCAGTACGCCCAACCCTATCAGTACGCCCAACCCTATCAGTACGCCCAACCCTATCAGTACGCCCAACCCTATCAGTACGCCCAACCCTATCAGTACGCCCAACCCTATCAGTACGCCCAACCCTATCAGTACGCCCAACCCTATCAGTACGCCCAACCCTATCAGTACGCCCAACCCTATCAGTACGCCCAACCCTATCAGTACGCCCAACCCTATCAGTACGCCCAACCCTATCAGTACGCCCAACCCTATCAGTACGCCCAACCCTATCAGTACGCCCAACCCTATCAGTACGCCCAACCCTATCAGTACGCCCAACCCTATCAGTACGCCCAACCCTATCAGTACGCCCAACCCTATCAGTACGCCCAACCCTATCAGTACGCCCAACCCTATCAGTACGCCCAACCCTATCAGTACGCCCAACCCTATCAGTACGCCCAACCCTATCAGTACGCCCAACCCTATCAGTACGCCCAACCCTATCAGTACGCCCAACCCTATCAGTACGCCCAACCCTATCAGTACGCCCAACCCTATCAGTACGCCCAACCCTATCAGTACGCCCAACCCTATCAGTACGCCCAACCCTATCAGTACGCCCAACCCTATCAGTACGCCCAACCCTATCAGTACGCCCAACCCTATCAGTACGCCCAACCCTATCAGTACGCCCAACCCTATCAGTACGCCCAACCCTATCAGTACGCCCAACCCTATCAGTACGCCCAACCCTATCAGTACGCCCAACCCTATCAGTACGCCCAACCCTATCAGTACGCCCAACCCTATCAGTACGCCCAACCCTATCAGTACGCCCAACCCTATCAGTACGCCCAACCCTATCAGTACGCCCAACCCTATCAGTACGCCCAACCCTATCAGTACGCCCAACCCTATCAGTACGCCCAACCCTATCAGTACGCCCAACCCTATCAGTACGCCCAACCCTATCAGTACGCCCAACCCTATCAGTACGCCCAACCCTATCAGTACGCCCAACCCTATCAGTACGCCCAACCCTATCAGTACGCCCAACCCTATCAGTACGCCCAACCCTATCAGTACGCCCAACCCTATCAGTACGCCCAACCCTATCAGTACGCCCAACCCTATCAGTACGCCCAACCCTATCAGTACGCCCAACCCTATCAGTACGCCCAACCCTATCAGTACGCCCAACCCTATCAGTACGCCCAACCCTATCAGTACGCCCAACCCTATCAGTACGCCCAACCCTATCAGTACGCCCAACCCTATCAGTACGCCCAACCCTATCAGTACGCCCAACCCTATCAGTACGCCCAACCCTATCAGTACGCCCAACCCTATCAGTACGCCCAACCCTATCAGTACGCCCAACCCTATCAGTACGCCCAACCCTATCAGTACGCCCAACCCTATCAGTACGCCCAACCCTATCAGTACGCCCAACCCTATCAGTACGCCCAACCCTATCAGTACGCCCAACCCTATCAGTACGCCCAACCCTATCAGTACGCCCAACCCTATCAGTACGCCCAACCCTATCAGTACGCCCAACCCTATCAGTACGCCCAACCCTATCAGTACGCCCAACCCTATCAGTACGCCCAACCCTATCAGTACGCCCAACCCTATCAGTACGCCCAACCCTATCAGTACGCCCAACCCTATCAGTACGCCCAACCCTATCAGTACGCCCAACCCTATCAGTACGCCCAACCCTATCAGTACGCCCAACCCTATCAGTACGCCCAACCCTATCAGTACGCCCAACCCTATCAGTACGCCCAACCCTATCAGTACGCCCAACCCTATCAGTACGCCCAACCCTATCAGTACGCCCAACCCTATCAGTACGCCCAACCCTATCAGTACGCCCAACCCTATCAGTACGCCCAACCCTATCAGTACGCCCAACCCTATCAGTACGCCCAACCCTATCAGTACGCCCAACCCTATCAGTACGCCCAACCCTATCAGTACGCCCAACCCTATCAGTACGCCCAACCCTATCAGTACGCCCAACCCTATCAGTACGCCCAACCCTATCAGTACGCCCAACCCTATCAGTACGCCCAACCCTATCAGTACGCCCAACCCTATCAGTACGCCCAACCCTATCAGTACGCCCAACCCTATCAGTACGCCCAACCCTATCAGTACGCCCAACCCTATCAGTACGCCCAACCCTATCAGTACGCCCAACCCTATCAGTACGCCCAACCCTATCAGTACGCCCAACCCTATCAGTACGCCCAACCCTATCAGTACGCCCAACCCTATCAGTACGCCCAACCCTATCAGTACGCCCAACCCTATCAGTACGCCCAACCCTATCAGTACGCCCAACCCTATCAGTACGCCCAACCCTATCAGTACGCCCAACCCTATCAGTACGCCCAACCCTATCAGTACGCCCAACCCTATCAGTACGCCCAACCCTATCAGTACGCCCAACCCTATCAGTACGCCCAACCCTATCAGTACGCCCAACCCTATCAGTACGCCCAACCCTATCAGTACGCCCAACCCTATCAGTACGCCCAACCCTATCAGTACGCCCAACCCTATCAGTACGCCCAACCCTATCAGTACGCCCAACCCTATCAGTACGCCCAACCCTATCAGTACGCCCAACCCTATCAGTACGCCCAACCCTATCAGTACGCCCAACCCTATCAGTACGCCCAACCCTATCAGTACGCCCAACCCTATCAGTACGCCCAACCCTATCAGTACGCCCAACCCTATCAGTACGCCCAACCCTATCAGTACGCCCAACCCTATCAGTACGCCCAACCCTATCAGTACGCCCAACCCTATCAGTACGCCCAACCCTATCAGTACGCCCAACCCTATCAGTACGCCCAACCCTATCAGTACGCCCAACCCTATCAGTACGCCCAACCCTATCAGTACGCCCAACCCTATCAGTACGCCCAACCCTATCAGTACGCCCAACCCTATCAGTACGCCCAACCCTATCAGTACGCCCAACCCTATCAGTACGCCCAACCCTATCAGTACGCCCAACCCTATCAGTACGCCCAACCCTATCAGTACGCCCAACCCTATCAGTACGCCCAACCCTATCAGTACGCCCAACCCTATCAGTACGCCCAACCCTATCAGTACGCCCAACCCTATCAGTACGCCCAACCCTATCAGTACGCCCAACCCTATCAGTACGCCCAACCCTATCAGTACGCCCAACCCTATCAGTACGCCCAACCCTATCAGTACGCCCAACCCTATCAGTACGCCCAACCCTATCAGTACGCCCAACCCTATCAGTACGCCCAACCCTATCAGTACGCCCAACCCTATCAGTACGCCCAACCCTATCAGTACGCCCAACCCTATCAGTACGCCCAACCCTATCAGTACGCCCAACCCTATCAGTACGCCCAACCCTATCAGTACGCCCAACCCTATCAGTACGCCCAACCCTATCAGTACGCCCAACCCTATCAGTACGCCCAACCCTATCAGTACGCCCAACCCTATCAGTACGCCCAACCCTATCAGTACGCCCAACCCTATCAGTACGCCCAACCCTATCAGTACGCCCAACCCTATCAGTACGCCCAACCCTATCAGTACGCCCAACCCTATCAGTACGCCCAACCCTATCAGTACGCCCAACCCTATCAGTACGCCCAACCCTATCAGTACGCCCAACCCTATCAGTACGCCCAACCCTATCAGTACGCCCAACCCTATCAGTACGCCCAACCCTATCAGTACGCCCAACCCTATCAGTACGCCCAACCCTATCAGTACGCCCAACCCTATCAGTACGCCCAACCCTATCAGTACGCCCAACCCTATCAGTACGCCCAACCCTATCAGTACGCCCAACCCTATCAGTACGCCCAACCCTATCAGTACGCCCAACCCTATCAGTACGCCCAACCCTATCAGTACGCCCAACCCTATCAGTACGCCCAACCCTATCAGTACGCCCAACCCTATCAGTACGCCCAACCCTATCAGTACGCCCAACCCTATCAGTACGCCCAACCCTATCAGTACGCCCAACCCTATCAGTACGCCCAACCCTATCAGTACGCCCAACCCTATCAGTACGCCCAACCCTATCAGTACGCCCAACCCTATCAGTACGCCCAACCCTATCAGTACGCCCAACCCTATCAGTACGCCCAACCCTATCAGTACGCCCAACCCTATCAGTACGCCCAACCCTATCAGTACGCCCAACCCTATCAGTACGCCCAACCCTATCAGTACGCCCAACCCTATCAGTACGCCCAACCCTATCAGTACGCCCAACCCTATCAGTACGCCCAACCCTATCAGTACGCCCAACCCTATCAGTACGCCCAACCCTATCAGTACGCCCAACCCTATCAGTACGCCCAACCCTATCAGTACGCCCAACCCTATCAGTACGCCCAACCCTATCAGTACGCCCAACCCTATCAGTACGCCCAACCCTATCAGTACGCCCAACCCTATCAGTACGCCCAACCCTATCAGTACGCCCAACCCTATCAGTACGCCCAACCCTATCAGTACGCCCAACCCTATCAGTACGCCCAACCCTATCAGTACGCCCAACCCTATCAGTACGCCCAACCCTATCAGTACGCCCAACCCTATCAGTACGCCCAACCCTATCAGTACGCCCAACCCTATCAGTACGCCCAACCCTATCAGTACGCCCAACCCTATCAGTACGCCCAACCCTATCAGTACGCCCAACCCTATCAGTACGCCCAACCCTATCAGTACGCCCAACCCTATCAGTACGCCCAACCCTATCAGTACGCCCAACCCTATCAGTACGCCCAACCCTATCAGTACGCCCAACCCTATCAGTACGCCCAACCCTATCAGTACGCCCAACCCTATCAGTACGCCCAACCCTATCAGTACGCCCAACCCTATCAGTACGCCCAACCCTATCAGTACGCCCAACCCTATCAGTACGCCCAACCCTATCAGTACGCCCAACCCTATCAGTACGCCCAACCCTATCAGTACGCCCAACCCTATCAGTACGCCCAACCCTATCAGTACGCCCAACCCTATCAGTACGCCCAACCCTATCAGTACGCCCAACCCTATCAGTACGCCCAACCCTATCAGTACGCCCAACCCTATCAGTACGCCCAACCCTATCAGTACGCCCAACCCTATCAGTACGCCCAACCCTATCAGTACGCCCAACCCTATCAGTACGCCCAACCCTATCAGTACGCCCAACCCTATCAGTACGCCCAACCCTATCAGTACGCCCAACCCTATCAGTACGCCCAACCCTATCAGTACGCCCAACCCTATCAGTACGCCCAACCCTATCAGTACGCCCAACCCTATCAGTACGCCCAACCCTATCAGTACGCCCAACCCTATCAGTACGCCCAACCCTATCAGTACGCCCAACCCTATCAGTACGCCCAACCCTATCAGTACGCCCAACCCTATCAGTACGCCCAACCCTATCAGTACGCCCAACCCTATCAGTACGCCCAACCCTATCAGTACGCCCAACCCTATCAGTACGCCCAACCCTATCAGTACGCCCAACCCTATCAGTACGCCCAACCCTATCAGTACGCCCAACCCTATCAGTACGCCCAACCCTATCAGTACGCCCAACCCTATCAGTACGCCCAACCCTATCAGTACGCCCAACCCTATCAGTACGCCCAACCCTATCAGTACGCCCAACCCTATCAGTACGCCCAACCCTATCAGTACGCCCAACCCTATCAGTACGCCCAACCCTATCAGTACGCCCAACCCTATCAGTACGCCCAACCCTATCAGTACGCCCAACCCTATCAGTACGCCCAACCCTATCAGTACGCCCAACCCTATCAGTACGCCCAACCCTATCAGTACGCCCAACCCTATCAGTACGCCCAACCCTATCAGTACGCCCAACCCTATCAGTACGCCCAACCCTATCAGTACGCCCAACCCTATCAGTACGCCCAACCCTATCAGTACGCCCAACCCTATCAGTACGCCCAACCCTATCAGTACGCCCAACCCTATCAGTACGCCCAACCCTATCAGTACGCCCAACCCTATCAGTACGCCCAACCCTATCAGTACGCCCAACCCTATCAGTACGCCCAACCCTATCAGTACGCCCAACCCTATCAGTACGCCCAACCCTATCAGTACGCCCAACCCTATCAGTACGCCCAACCCTATCAGTACGCCCAACCCTATCAGTACGCCCAACCCTATCAGTACGCCCAACCCTATCAGTACGCCCAACCCTATCAGTACGCCCAACCCTATCAGTACGCCCAACCCTATCAGTACGCCCAACCCTATCAGTACGCCCAACCCTATCAGTACGCCCAACCCTATCAGTACGCCCAACCCTATCAGTACGCCCAACCCTATCAGTACGCCCAACCCTATCAGTACGCCCAACCCTATCAGTACGCCCAACCCTATCAGTACGCCCAACCCTATCAGTACGCCCAACCCTATCAGTACGCCCAACCCTATCAGTACGCCCAACCCTATCAGTACGCCCAACCCTATCAGTACGCCCAACCCTATCAGTACGCCCAACCCTATCAGTACGCCCAACCCTATCAGTACGCCCAACCCTATCAGTACGCCCAACCCTATCAGTACGCCCAACCCTATCAGTACGCCCAACCCTATCAGTACGCCCAACCCTATCAGTACGCCCAACCCTATCAGTACGCCCAACCCTATCAGTACGCCCAACCCTATCAGTACGCCCAACCCTATCAGTACGCCCAACCCTATCAGTACGCCCAACCCTATCAGTACGCCCAACCCTATCAGTACGCCCAACCCTATCAGTACGCCCAACCCTATCAGTACGCCCAACCCTATCAGTACGCCCAACCCTATCAGTACGCCCAACCCTATCAGTACGCCCAACCCTATCAGTACGCCCAACCCTATCAGTACGCCCAACCCTATCAGTACGCCCAACCCTATCAGTACGCCCAACCCTATCAGTACGCCCAACCCTATCAGTACGCCCAACCCTATCAGTACGCCCAACCCTATCAGTACGCCCAACCCTATCAGTACGCCCAACCCTATCAGTACGCCCAACCCTATCAGTACGCCCAACCGATAGGTTCTGCGCGGGTGGCCCAGGACTGAAAAAGCTGTAAAGTCAGCCTTTGCAAAAAGGCTACCAAGAGATTAGAATTGCCTACAAACTAAGCAAATGTCAAACTGTTCAGAGCACTGCCCGAAAGTAATTAGTGGTCTAAGTTAAAGTCTCACTTTAATGCACCCTGCCTTGACTGATTTCTCTATTGATAAGTAATTAGTCAACTTTACAAGTCTAAGTTAAAGTCTCACTTTAATGCACCCTCCCTTGACTGATTTCTCTATTGGTAAGTAATTAGTCAACTTGACAAGTCTAAGTTAAAGTCTCACTTTAATGCACCCTCCCTTGACTGATTTCTCTATTGGTAAGTAATTAGTCAACTTGGGAAGGAAGTCTAAGTTAAAGTCTCACTTTAATGCAACCTGCCTTGACTGATTTCTCTATTGTTAAGTAATTAGTCAACTTGAGAAGTCTAAGTTAAAGTCTCACTTTAATGCACCCTCCCTTGACTGATTTCTCTATTAGTAAGTGATCACTTGATATAGCTTAGTCCCTTGACGCAATGTTCTACCTACAGCTTACGGGTTTATGGGATGGGGGACCCGAGCTTAGTAGGCCACGTCAATACACTATACCAACTGATTAAGTACTCCACTTCCCTCCCAAAGGCTATTCCCACCCAAGGGATAACACAGTACAAATACTATTTCTCAAATGGTCAGAGTTAAGCTCCACTGATATATAGCGGGATTGGTCGCACCATACCGTGGGTACAACGGGTCCTGGGTTTGATCAATCCTTTTATATACCAGACCATCTGAGTTCAGGGGTTGAAGTCCGTCAACCCCCGAAACCTACCGTCATCCAACAGTCGCTGGCACCTCCTAAATCAGCCTGGGGAAGGGTTTGGTTTGTTTATTTAGCATGTAATAAAAAAATAAGACAATAACATAAAAGAAACAAAAATATAATGCAAGGAAAGGAAGAAGCCTATGGGCTTATATGGAATCCTTTCCTAAAGGAAGTGGTTATTGGTTTAAAAGATTAAAAGTTCATTAAGAACAGAACATAAATCTAGAAGTTGTCAAAGGGGGGCAGCTGTGCAGTAAAGAAAATAAAAACAGACTGCACAGAAAACAGAAATAAACAATACAACAACAAATACACACAAGAAAATATAACACATCAAGGTAAAACATGAAATCTACAGAGACGAAAAAATAAGATATTTCTTAAGATGTTTTTTGAATATTGGTAAGGATAATGAGGATTTAAGTGAGGCATCTAGGGAGTTCCATAGATGAGGGCCTCTAAATTTGATGAAAGATTGATATTTGGACGTGCGACAATAGGGTAATTCAAAATGATCTCTTTGCCTTGTGGGGTAGGAGTGAATGTCCGAAGTAATACGGAAGAAATTGTGAAAAGAAGACGGAAGGTCTTGTATGCATTTTTTGAATTTAAACATAAAAAAACAGGTCTGAAAAACGTTTACTTTGTCGATGGGTAATAGCGAGTATTTAATAAAGAGCGCGGCAGACGGCTCATACCGATTTGAATGTGAAATCAAGGGAAATCAAGGGAAACAATCAACCCTAACCATTCCACAATCTCTGGCTCTGTCAAATCCTACATTGATCTTGGAGCAATAACACGAGTTAAGACAATTTAGTAACATTGTTGGTAATAATTTTAAAGATATTTTCATGCTGAATTTTTTGGTACAACCATGTGCGACTTTGTTTGAATCACGAAAAAGACCATTATTTAGAAAATCATGATTTTCGCATTCATCGGCCTGTAGCTCAGGCTAGGAGAGTCCCACAGAAACCAAACGCATGGTTGAGTAAAGTTCAAAGGCTTGTGGATCCATAAGATACTTCGGCGTCCCCGTGGGCCCCTTTGTTCGTCCACTGGGGGGGTGAAATCTCTTAAAAAAGAAACTTTTTTTTTTTTTACACTGCCCCTTAACTAATTTGGTGACGCTGAGTTAATTGGTGCAGGTCTCTAGTGTCTACGACAGGTGTTCCCAAACTTTTTTGGACCAGGTACCCCTTTTGGGGTAGATATTTTTCCAGGTACCCCCTCATCCTCGCAACACGGATAACAATATATTTACAACCACAAGCAGTGTTTCCTGCAGGAAAAAGATTTGGCATGGTGCTGGGCACAGGCCGCAATTTTGATTAATTAATTAATTAGATTAATTAATTAATAAGATTAATTTGTATTATTGCTCTTGTATTGCTATTGGAGACGTCTAAATGTGTACGTCTTCTCTTATGGGGGTCCCTGGCATATCTTTTCAAATGGGGGTCCACGGGCTAAGTAGTGTCAATTTGGGGGTCCTTGACATGAAAAAGTTTGGGAACCACTGCTTTAAACACTTTAGCACTTTATGAACAAAATAGATGGGTCCCCCCTGGAACTCCCTCAGGTACCCCTGGGGGTCCCCGGACCCCACTGGTCTACGACACTTGGATGTGGGTGAAAGGGCCCTTTAAACGTACAAGAAATGCCTAGAATACCGTACGAGTGTCGCACAAAAATGATACACATATCCACATGTTCGTCTCGGTGCCCTCTACAACATACTGAAATTTTGGAAGTGGGTGAAATGGTCCTTTAAACGTCCAAAAATATTCCTAGAAAAGAACTAAACATTTTTGTACCAACTTCAACTTAACCCACTAAATCCAGCGTGAACTTGAGTCAGACTAAGTGGTTTTTGAAAATATATTATATTAGTCATTATTTTTAGTCATTTTGCTCCAAAACTTATTCTACCCCCACTAAATCAATGGCACTGAATCAGAATATGTAGGTTATATCTCAATATCTCAATCCAACAACCACAATTGCCTTAATTGGCTAATTATACAGTTTGCGTAGAAATGTCATAGAGAAACAAAACATACATAGAAAGGTTTGTCTCAGCAAGCCTTATGATTGTGTCTTGTGTGGTTAACAATTGTTGGACTCTTTAGTCTGGCGTCTTTGAGTAACATCACGGACTGATGTGACTCAAAGACGCACACAAGCCCCCACGCCGCGTCAAGGCAGAGTCCATGTGGGGGGAATTTCATTGTCACGCAAACGCACACAAACACTCACCCTTTTTTTAACCGAAGATTTTGTAACACATTTTTCACCACGCAAACACACTCACCCTTTTTTAATATTCTATTTATCCCACGATTCATTTTTCACCACATACACAGCTTTAGCATATGGATAGAAGTATTGCTAGCAGCACTAAAGACACATGTTTAGCATGATTGAGGGCAGCAATAACAGAACTAGCAAAGGCTGCTGTAGTAGTAAACATTAACATCATGATCATATAACACAAACGGTCATTGAGCAGCGCAAAGAGCAGCTTACCAGAGGAGAACTACTACAATAATGAGCTGGAGCAGATATTTCACAGCTGGGAGTTTAAATAGCCCCACCCAATCGAGTGGAGTGAACATGTGACTGATCAAGATTTGGCCCTCCTTTGAGTTGCGCAGGAACTAGCTCTGCAGACTTATCATTCGTACTCCATGAGTACAAGTGAAGCAATGTAAATTCTAAAGTATCCAATCTGCATTACCTGTGATTAAAGCCTCTTTAGAACAAACAGATCTTCTGGACAAAAGCAGCACCGGAGGCTGGGGCCAGGACTACTGCTCCACGGCAGGGTGGCAGCATCATGGGTTCAGAGTAAACTGCATAGGCAAAGAATGCTGCGTTAGCTTGTGCTACAAACAAGTCAAAGGCTTCCCACATAAGTAAAGAATGCTGCATTAGCTTGTGCTACAAACAAGTCAAAGGCTTCCCACATAAGCAAAGCATGATGCTTTAGCTTGTGCTGCCTACAAACGAATCAAAGGATTTTGACATAAGCACTGTGTTAGCTTGTTCTACAAACAAGCCATCGGCTTCACACATAGGAAGCAACCGATGTCATTGAGCAGAGCAAGGGTTAGCTTACCAGAGGAGAACTACTATAATAATGAGCTGGAGCAGATATTTCACAGCTGGGAGTTTAAATAGCCCCACCCAAGCGAGTCAACATGTGACTTATCAGTCACAGATGGAGTCAACTTTAATTATGCACATTTTTATGTTTAGTACCAGTAAAAACACTTATTTGAAAAGATTTAGCATATGGGTAGAAGTATTGCTAGCAGCACTAAAAGACACATGTTTAGCATGATTGAGAGCAGCAATAACAGAACTAGCAATGGCTGCTGTAGTAGGAAACATTAGCATCATGATCATTTAACACAAACAGTCATTGAGCAGAGCAATGAGCAGCGTACCAGAGGAGAACTACTACAATAATGAGCTGGAGCATATATTTCACAGCTGGGAGTTGAAATAGCCACACCCAATCGAGTGGAGTGAACATGTGACTTTGGCCCTTCTTTGAGTTGTGCCTGAACTAGCTCTGCAGACTTATCATTCGTACTCCATGAGTACAAATGAAGCAATGTAAATAATAAAGTATCCAATCTGCATTACCTGTGATTAAAGCCTCTTTAGAACAACCAGATCTTCTGGACAAAAGCAGCACTGGCAGGGGGGGCAACCTCATGGGTTCAGAGTGCACTGCATAAGCAAAGAATGCTACGTTAGCTTGTGCTACAAACAAGTCAAAGGCTTCCCACATAAGCAAAGCTTGATGCGTTAGCTTGTGCTGCCTTCAAACGAATCAAAGGATTTTGACATAAGCACTGTGTTAGCTTGTTTTACAAACAAGTCAAAGGCTTTACACATAGGAAGCAACTGATGTTCCTAGTAATTCATAAATGATGCAAATTTTCATGTTTGGTAGCAGTAAAAACACTTATTTGAAAAGCTTTAGCATATGGGTAGAAGTATTGCTAGCAGCACTAAAGACACATGTTTAGCATGATTGAGAGCAGCAATAACAGAACTAGCAAAGGCTGCTGTAGTAGGAAACATTAGCATCATGATCATATAACACAAACGGTCATTGAGCAGCGCAAAAAGCAGCTTACCAGAGGAGAACTATTACAATAATGAGCTGGAGCAGATATTTCACAGCTGGGAGTTTTAATAGCCCAACCCAATCGAGTGGAGTGAACATGTGACTGATCAAGATTTGGCCCTCCTTTGAGTTGTGCCAGAACTAGCTCTGCAGACTTATCATTCGTACTCCATGAGTACATGTGAAGCAATGTAAATTCTAAAGTATCCGATCTACATTACCTGTGATTTAAGCCTCTTTAGAACAACCAGATCTTCTGGACAAAAGCAGCACCGGAGGCTGGGGCCAGGACTACAGCTCCACGGCAGGGTGGCAACATCATGGGTTCAGAGTAAACTGCATAGGCAAAGAATGCTGCGTTAGCTTGTGCTACAAACAAGTCAAAGGCTTCCCACATAAGCAAAGCATGATGTGTTAGCTTGTGCTGCCTACAAACGAATCAAAGGATTTTGACATAAGCACTGTGTTAGCTTGTTCTACAAACAAGTCAAAGGCTTTACACATAGGAAGCAACCAATGTTCCTAGTAATTCATAAATGATGCACATTTTCATGTTTAGTAGCAGTAAAAACATTTATTTGAAAAGCTTTAGCATATGGGTAGAAGTATTGCAATAACAGAACTAGCAATGGCTGCTGTATTAGTAAACATTAGCATCATGATCATATAACACAAATCTTCATTGAGCAGAGCAAAGAGCAGCTTACCAGAGGAGAACTACTACAATAATGAGCTGGAGCAGATATTTCACAGCTGGGAGTTTAAATAGCCCCACCCAATCGAGTTAACATGTGATTATCAGTCACAGATTGAGTGAACATGTAACTGATCAAGATTTGGCCCTCCTTTGAGTTGTGCCAGAACTAGCTCTGCAGACTTATCATTCGTAGTCCATGAGTACAAGTGAAGCAATGTAAATTGTAAAGTATCCAATCTGCATTACCTGTGATTAAAGCCCCTTTAGAACAACCAGATCTTCTGGACAAAAGCACCGGAGGCTGGGGCCAGGACTACTGCTCCACGGCAGGGTGGCAACATCATGGGTTCAGAGTGCACTGCATAAGCAAAGAATGCTGCGTTAGCTTGTGCGACAAACGAGTCAAAGGCTTCCCACATAAGCAAAGCATGATGCGTTAGCTTGTTCTAGAAACAAGCCAAAGGCTTCACACATAGCAACCGATGTTACTAGTAATTCATAAATGATGCACATATTTATGTTTAGTAGCAGTAAAAACACTTATTTGAAAAGCTTTAGCATATGGGTAGAAGTATTGCTAGCAGCACCAAATGCCACATGTTTAGCATGATTGAGAGCAGCAATAACATAACTAGCAATGGCTGCTGTAGTAGGAAACAGTAGCATCATGATCATAGAACTCAAACAGTAATTGAGCAGAGCAAAGAGCAGCTTACCAGAGGAGAACTACTACAATAATGAGCTGGAGCAGATATTTCACAGCTGGGACTTTAAATAGACCCACCCAATCGAGTGGAGTGAACATGTGACTGATCAAGATTTGGCCCTCCTTTGAGTTGTGCAGGAACTAGCTCTGCAGACTTATCATTCGTACTCCATGAGTAAAAGTGAAGCAATGTAAATTCTAAAGTATCCAATCTGCATTACCTGTGATTAAAGCCTCTTTAGAACAACCAGATCTTCTGGACAAAAGCAGCACCGGAGGCTGGGGCCAGGACAACTGCTCCACGGCAGGGTGGCAGCATCATGGGTTCAGAGTGCACTGCATAAGCAAAGAATGCTGCGTTAGCTTGTGCTACAAACAAGTCAAAGGCTTCCCACATAAGCAAAGAATGCTGCGTTAGCTTGTGCTACAAACAAGTCAAAGGCTTCCCACATAAGTAAAGAATGCTGCATTAGCTTGTGCTACAAACAAGTCAAAGGCTTCCCACATAAGCAAAGCATGATGCGTTAGCTTGTTCTACAAACAAGCAAAGGCTTCACACATAGCAACCGATGTTCCTAGTAATTCATAAATGATGCAGGGGTTAGGGTTAGGGGGTTAGGGTTAACCCTAACCCTAACCAGATCTTCTGGACAAAAGCAGCACCGGAGGCTGGGGCCAGGACTACTGCTCCACGGCAGGGTGGCAACATCATGGGTTCAGAGTGCACTGCATAAGCAAAGAATGCTACGTTAGCTTGTGCTACAAACAAGTCAAAGGCTTCCCACATAAGCAAAGCATGATGCGTTAGCTTGTTCTACAAACAAGACAAAGGCTTCACACATAGCAACCGATGTTCCTAGTAATTCATAAATGATGCACATTTTTATGTTTAGTAGCAGTAAAAACACTTATTTGAAAAGCTTTAGCATATGGGTAGAAGTATTGCTAGCAGCACTAAAAGACACATGTTTAGCATGATTGAGAGCAGCAATAACAGAACTAGCAATGGCTGCTGTAGTAGGAAACATTAGCATCATGATCATTTAACACAAACAGTCATTGAGCAGAGCAATGAGCAGCTTACCAGAGGAGAACTACAATAAAAATGAGCTGGAGCATATATTTCACAGCTGGGAGTTTAAATAGCCACATCCAATCGAGTGGAGTGAACATGTGACTTTGGCCCTCCTTTGAGTTGTGCCTGAACTAGCTCTGCAGACTTATCATTCTTACTCCATGAGTAAAAGTGAAGCAATGTAAATTCTAAAGTATCCAATCTGCATTACCTGTGATTAAAGCCTCTTTAGAACAACCAGATCTTCTGGACAAAAGCAGCACCGGAGGCTGGGGCCAGGACTACTGCTCCACGGCAGGGTGGCAGCATCATGGGTTCAGAGTGCACTGCATAAGCAAAGAATGCTGCGTTAGCTTGTGCTACAAACAAGTCAAAGGCTTCCCACATAAGTAAAGAATGCTGCATTAGCTTGTGCTACAAACAAGTCAAAGGCTTCCCACATAAGCAAAGCATGATGCTTTAGCTTGTGCTGCCTACAAACGAATCAAAGGATTTTGACATAAGCACTGCGTTAGCTTGTTCTACAAACAAGCCATCGGCTTCACACATAGGAAGCAACCGATGTCATTGAGCAGAGCAAGGGTTAGCTTACCAGAGGAGAACTACTATAATAATGAGCTGGAGCAGATATTTCACAGCTGGGAGTTTAAATAGCCCAACCCAAGCGAGTCAACATGTGACTTATCAGTCACAGATGGAGTCAACTTTAATTATGCACATTTTTATGTTTAGTAGCAGTAAAAACACTTATTTGAAAAGCTTTAGCATATGGGTAGAAGTATTGCTAGCAGCACTAAAAGACACATGTTTAGCATGATTGAGAGCAGCAATAACAGAACTAGCAATGGCTGCTGTAGTAGGAAACATTAGCATCATGATCATTTAACACAAACATTCATTGAGCAGAGCAATGAGCAGCTTACCAGGAGAACTACAATAATAATGAGCTGGAGCATATTTTTCACAGCTGGGAGTTTAAATAGCCACACCCAATCGAGTGGAGTTAACATGTGACTTTGGCCCTCCTTTGAGTTGTGCCTGAACTAGCTCTGCAGACTTATCATTCTTACTCCATGAGTACAAGTGAAGCAATGTAAATTCTAAAGTATCCAATCTGCATTACCTGTGATTAAAGCCTCTTTAGAACAACCAGATCTTCTGGACAAAAGCAGCACCGGAGGCTGGGGCCAGGACTACTGCTCCACGGCAGGGTGGCAACATCATGGGTTCAAAGTGCACTGCATAAGCAAAGAATGCTACGTTAGCTTGTGCTACAAACAAGTCAAAGGCTTCCCACATAAGCAAAGCATGATGCGTTAGCTTGTTCTACAAACAAGCCAAAGGCTTCACACATAGCAACCGATGTTCCTAGTAATTCATAAATGATGCACATTTTTATGTTTAGTAGCAGTAAAAACACTTATTTGAAAAGCTTTAGCATATGGGTAGAAGTATTGCTAGCAGCACTAAAAGACACATGTTTAGCATGATTGAGAGCAGCAATAACAGAAATAGCAATGGCTGCTGTAGTAGGAAACATTAGCATCATGATCATTTAACACAAACAGTCATTGAGCAGAGCAATGAGCAGCTTACCAGAGGAGAACTACAATAAAAATGAGATGGAGCATAATTATATTTCACAGCTGGGAGTTTAAATAGCCACACCCAATCGAGTGGAGTGAACATGTGACTTTGGCCCTCCTTTGAGTTGTGCCTGAACTAGCTCTGCAGACTTATCATTCGTACTCCATGAGTAAAAGTGAAGCAATGTAAATTCTAAAGTATCCAATCTGCATTACCTGTGATTAAAGCCTCTTTAGAACAACCAGATCTTCTGGACAAAAGCAGCACCGGAGGCTGGGGCCAGGACAACTGCTCCACGGCAGGGTGGCAGCATCATGGGTTCAGAGTGCACTGCATAAGCAAAGAATGCTGCGTTAGCTTGTGCTACAAACAAGTCAAAGGCTTCCCACATAAGCAAAGAATGCTGCGTTAGCTTGTGCTACAAACAAGTCAAAGGCTTCCCACATAAGTAAAGAATGCTGCATTAGCTTGTGCTACAAACAAGTCAAAGGCTTCCCACATAAGCAAAGCATGATGCGTTAGCTTGTTCTACAAACAAGCAAAGGCTTCACACATAGCAACCGATGTTCCTAGTAATTCATAAATGATGCAGGGGTTAGGGTTAGGGGGTTAGGGTTAGGGTCTGATATTATTTCAACTAATGCTGATAAACCACGAGTATTATTTAAAACCATTGAAGTATTGTTAAATCCTCCCTTATCTACATGTTTGGAAGCCTCCCCGGAGGTATGCGAAAGTTTTCTCTCATTTTTCATAGATAAAATAGCCTCTATCAGAGCCCTCTTTCCACCCCCTGTTCTCGACCCCCCGACGTCTGTTAATACGTCGGTTAATACTCACGCTCCTGTTTTTAATCATTTTGAACCTGTGTCGCTCTTAGCTCTCAGTGACATTGTTGCAAAAATTAAACCCTCGTCCTGCCCGTTAGATGCCATCCCCACCCGCTTATTCAAGGAGGTCTGGGGGACTATTGGACCTTCAGTCCATAACATAATAAACAGCAGTCTTACAACAGGAGTTGTACCAGCACATTTTAAAGTAGCAGTTGTGGAACCCCTAATCAAAAAAGCCAACCTGGACACCTCTGTTCTATCCAACTACCGACCCATTTCTAAGCTTCCATTTATTTCAAAACTTTTAGAAAAAACAGCACTTTTACAGTTACAGACTTTTTTAAATGAGCACAACATCCTTGAAACTTTTCAATCTGGTTTTAAAGCTTTCCATAGCACCGAGTCGGCACTGCTCAAAGTTTTTAATGATCTTTTCATTTCCACAGATAATGGTGACACTGTAATTCTTTTACTCTTAGATTTAACTGCTGCTTTTGACACATTAGATTATAATATTTTAATATCACGCCTGGAGCACAGTGTAGGTATCAGGGATACCGCCCTAGACTGGTTCAAATCATACCTATGCAATAGATCCTTCTCAGTTAAATTTGGTCATCATACATCTTCTTCCGCCCCCCTGTCATCTGGAGTACCCCAAGGTTCAATTATTGGCCCCATCCTGTTTTCGCTATATCTTCTCCCCCTAGGACTCATCTTAAAAAAACACGGAATCTCCTATCACCTTTACGCAGATGACTCCCAAATATACATGCCCCTAAATAGAGATAGCAACAGCCCCCTATCCCCTCTCCTTGACTGTTTAAAAGATATTAAAGCCTGGATGGCCCTAAATTTCTTAAATATAAATGAAAGCAAAACTGAGGTGATAATGTTCGGACCAAGTGTCATCAACACTCCTCCCTTAGACCTAGGCCCACTTCAACCCTTTGTGGTTCCCATGGTCTCCAATTTAGGAGTTAAAATAGATAATGCTTTTAAACTTGATAAACAAATAAATGCTGTGGTCAGATCTAGTTTTTATCATTTAAGGCTTTTATCACAAATCAAATCAGTTTTATCTTTTAAGGACCTAGAGCGAGTGATACATGCTTTTATTACAACTCGCCTTGACTATTGTAATGCCCTCTATGCCGGCATCACCCAAGCCTCCCTCTCCCGCCTTCAACTTGTTCAAAATGCTGCCGCACGTCTTTTAACAGGAACCCGGAAATATGAACACATCACTCCCATTTTAGCTGCACTCCATTGGCTCCCAGTACGTTTTAGAATCCATTTTAAGATTTTATTGTTTGTTTTTAAATCTTTAAATGGATCAGCGCCAGTTTATGTCTCCGATCTCCTAAAACCCTATGCTCCCTCTAGGTCACTGAGGTCAGCAGATCAAATGCTCCTTGTCATCCCCAAGGCAAGGTGTGTGAGAAGAGGGCACCGAGCCTTCTCAGTAATTGCTCCGAAACTGTGGAACCAGCTTCCTAGCCACGTCAGGCTGGCTCCAACACTACCTGTTTTTAAAACACATCTTAAAACTCATTTCTATTCCCTGGCTTTTAAACCGTGAATAATGTGTACTCTTGATTGTTTGATTTTATTATTATGTTTTCATTACTGTATTGTATTGTATTATGTTTTGCTTTGCCTAATTGTACAGCACTTTGGTCAACTTTGTTGTTTTAAACGTGCTCTATAAATAAAATTGGATTGGATTGGATTGGTTAACCCTAACCCTAACCAGATCTTCTGGACAAAAGCAGCACCGGAGGCTGGGGCCAGGACTACTGCTCCACGGCAGGGTGGCAACATCATGGGTTCAGAGTGCACTGCATAAGCAAAGAATGCTACGTTAGCTTGTGCTACAAACAAGTCAAAGGCTTCCCACATAAGCAAAGCATGATGCGTTAGCTTGTTCTACAAACAAGACAAAGGCTTCACACATAGCAACCGATGTTCCTAGTAATTCATAAATGATGCACATTTTTATGTTTAGTAGCAGTAAAAACACTTATTTGAAAAGCTTTAGCATATGGGTAGAAGTATTGCTAGCAGCACTAAAAGACACATGTTTAGCATGATTGAGAGCAGCAATAACAGAACTAGCAATGGCTGCTGTAGTAGGAAACATTAGCATCATGATCATTTAACACAAACAGTCATTGAGCAGAGCAATGAGCAGCTTACCAGAGGAGAACTACAATAAAAATGAGCTGGAGCATATATTTCACAGCTGGGAGTTTAAATAGCCACATCCAATCGAGTGGAGTGAACATGTGACTTTGGCCCTCCTTTGAGTTGTGCCTGAACTAGCTCTGCAGACTTATCATTCTTACTCCATGAGTAAAAGTGAAGCAATGTAAATTCTAAAGTATCCAATCTGCATTACCTGTGATTAAAGCCTCTTTAGAACAACCAGATCTTCTGGACAAAAGCAGCACCGGAGGCTGGGGCCAGGACAACTGCTCCACGGCAGGGTGGCAGCATCATGGGTTCAGAGTGCACTGCATAAGCAAAGAATGCTGCGTTAGCTTGTGCTACAAACAAGTCAAAGGCTTCCCACATAAGCAAAGAATGCTGCATTAGCTTGTGCTACAAACACGTCAAAGGCTTCCCACATAAGTAAAGAATGCTGCATTAGCTTGTGCTACAAACAAGTCAAAGGCTTCCCACATAAGCAAAGCATGATGCTTTAGCTTGTGCTGCCTACAAACTAATCAAAGGATTTTGACATAAGCATTGCGTTAGCTTGTTCTACAAACAAGCCATCGGCTTCACACATAGGAAGCAACCGATGTCATTGAGCAGAGCAAGGGTTAGCTTACCAGAGGAGAACTACTATAATAATGAGCTGGAGCAGATATTTCACAGCTGGGAGTTTAAATAGCCCCACCCAAGCGAGTCAACATGTGACTTATCAGTCACAGATGGAGTCAACTTTAATTATGCACATTTTTATGTTTAGTAGCAGTAAAAACACTTATTTGAAAAGCTTTAGCATATGGGTAGAAGTATTGCTAGCAGCACTAAAAGACACATGTTTAGCATGATTGAGAGCAGCAATAACAGAACTAGCAATGGCTGCTGTAGTAGGAAACATTAGCATCATGATCATTTAACACAAACATTCATTGAGCAGAGCAATGAGCAGCTTACCAGAGGAGAACTACAATAATAATGAGCTGGAGCATATTTTTCACAGCTGGGAGTTTAAATAGCCACACCCAATCGAGTGGAGTTAACATGTGACTTTGGCCCTCCTTTGAGTTGTGCCTGAACTAGCTCTGCAGACTTATCATTCTTACTCCATGAGTACAAGTGAAGCAATGTAAATTCTAAAGTATCCAATCTGCATTACCTGTGATTAAAGCCTCTTTAGAACAACCAGATCTTCTGGACAAAAGCAGCACCGGAGGCTGGGGCCAGGACTACTGCTCCACGGCAGGGTGGCAACATCATGGGTTCAAAGTGCACTGCATAAGCAAAGAATGCTACGTTAGCTTGTGCTACAAACAAGTCAAAGGCTTCCCACATAAGCAAAGCATGATGCGTTAGCTTGTTCTACAAACAAGCCAAAGGCTTCACACATAGCAACCGATGTTCCTAGTAATTCATAAATGATGCACATTTTTATGTTTAGTAGCAGTAAAAACACTTATTTGAAAAGCTTTAGCATATGGGTAGAAGTATTGCTAGCAGCACTAAAAGACACATGTTTAGCATGATTGAGAGCAGCAATAACAGAAATAGCAATGGCTGCTGTAGTAGGAAACATTAGCATCATGATCATTTAACACAAACAGTCATTGAGCAGAGCAATGAGCAGCTTACCAGAGGAGAACTACAATAAAAATGAGATGGAGCATATATTTCACAGCTGGGAGTTTAAATAGCCACACCCAATCGAGTGGAGTGAACATGTGACTTTGGCCCTCCTTTGAGTTGTGCCTGAACTAGCTCTGCAGACTTATCATTCGTACTCCATGAGTAAAAGTGAAGCAATGTAAATTCTAAAGTATCCAATCTGCATTACCTGTGATTAAAGCCTCTTTAGAACAACCAGATCTTCTGGACAAAAGCAGCACCGGAGGCTGGGGCCAGGACTACTGCTCCACGGCAGGGTGGCAGCATCATGGGTTCAGAGTGCACTGCATAAGCAAAGAATGCTGCGTTAGCTTGTGCTACAAACAAGTCAAAGGCTTCCCACATAAGTAAAGAATGCTGCATTAGCTTGTGCTACAAACAAGTCAAAGGCTTCCCACATAAGCAAAGCATGATGCTTTAGCTTGTGCTGCCTACAAACTAATCAAAGGATTTTGACATAAGCACTGCGTTAGCTTGTTCTACAAACAAGCCATCGGCTTCACACATAGGAAGCAACCGATGTCATTGATCAGAGCAAGGGTTAGCTTACCAGAGGAGAACTACTATAATAATGAGCTGGAGCAGATATTTCACAGCTGGGAGTTTAAATAGCCCAACCCAAGCGAGTCAACATGTGACTTATCAGTCACAGATGGAGTCAACTTTAATTATGCAAATTTTTATGTTTAGTAGCAGTAAAAACACTTATTTGAAAAGCTTTAGCATATGGGTAGAAGTATTGCTAGCAGCACTAAAAGACACATGTTTAGCATGATTGAGAGCAGCAATAACAGAACTAGCAATGGCTGCTGTAGTAGGAAACATTAGCATCATGATCATTTAACACAAACAGTCATTGAGCAGAGCAATGAGCAGCTTACCAGAGGAGAACTACAATAAAAATGAGCTGGAGCATATATTTCACAGCTGGGAGTTTAAATAGCCACATCCAATCGAGTGGAGTGAACATGTGACTTTGGCCCTCCTTTGAGTTGTGCCTGAACTAGCTCTGCAGACTTATCATTCTTACTCCATGAGTAAAAGTGAAGCAATGTAAATTCTAAAGTATCCAATCTGCATTACCTGTGATTAAAGCCTCTTTAGAACAACCAGATCTTCTGGACAAAAGCAGCACCGGAGGCTGGGGCCAGGACAACTGCTCCACGGCAGGGTGGCAGCATCATGGGTTCAGAGTGCACTGCATAAGCAAAGAATGCTGCGTTAGCTTGTGCTACAAACAAGTCAAAGGCTTCCCACATAAGCAAAGAATGCTGCATTAGCTTGTGCTACAAACACGTCAAAGGCTTCCCACATAAGTAAAGAATGCTGCATTAGCTTGTGCTACAAACAAGTCAAAGGCTTCCCACATAAGCAAAGCATGATGCTTTAGCTTGTGCTGCCTACAAACTAATCAAAGGATTTTGACATAAGCATTGCGTTAGCTTGTTCTACAAACAAGCCATCGGCTTCACACATAGGAAGCAACCGATGTCATTGAGCAGAGCAAGGGTTAGCTTACCAGAGGAGAACTACTATAATAATGAGCTGGAGCAGATATTTCACAGCTGGGAGTTTAAATAGCCCCACCCAAGCGAGTCAACATGTGACTTATCAGTCACAGATGGAGTCAACTTTAATTATGCACATTTTTATGTTTAGTAGCAGTAAAAACACTTATTTGAAAAGCTTTAGCATATGGGTAGAAGTATTGCTAGCAGCACTAAAAGACACATGTTTAGCATGATTGAGAGCAGCAATAACAGAACTAGCAATGGCTGCTGTAGTAGGAAACATTAGCATCATGATCATTTAACACAAACATTCATTGAGCAGAGCAATGAGCAGCTTACCAGAGGAGAACTACAATAATAATGAGCTGGAGCATATTTTTCACAGCTGGGAGTTTAAATAGCCACACCCAATCGAGTGGAGTTAACATGTGACTTTGGCCCTCCTTTGAGTTGTGCCTGAACTAGCTCTGCAGACTTATCATTCTTACTCCATGAGTACAAGTGAAGCAATGTAAATTCTAAAGTATCCAATCTGCATTACCTGTGATTAAAGCCTCTTTAGAACAACCAGATCTTCTGGACAAAAGCAGCACCGGAGGCTGGGGCCAGGACTACTGCTCCACGGCAGGGTGGCAACATCATGGGTTCAAAGTGCACTGCATAAGCAAAGAATGCTACGTTAGCTTGTGCTACAAACAAGTCAAAGGCTTCCCACATAAGCAAAGCATGATGCGTTAGCTTGTTCTACAAACAAGCCAAAGGCTTCACACATAGCAACCGATGTTCCTAGTAATTCATAAATGATGCACATTTTTATGTTTAGTAGCAGTAAAAACACTTATTTGAAAAGCTTTAGCATATGGGTAGAAGTATTGCTAGCAGCACTAAAAGACACATGTTTAGCATGATTGAGAGCAGCAATAACAGAAATAGCAATGGCTGCTGTAGTAGGAAACATTAGCATCATGATCATTTAACACAAACAGTCATTGAGCAGAGCAATGAGCAGCTTACCAGAGGAGAACTACAATAAAAATGAGATGGAGCATATATTTCACAGCTGGGAGTTTAAATAGCCACACCCAATCGAGTGGAGTGAACATGTGACTTTGGCCCTCCTTTGAGTTGTGCCTGAACTAGCTCTGCAGACTTATCATTCGTACTCCATGAGTAAAAGTGAAGCAATGTAAATTCTAAAGTATCCAATCTGCATTACCTGTGATTAAAGCCTCTTTAGAACAACCAGATCTTCTGGACAAAAGCAGCACCGGAGGCTGGGGCCAGGACTACTGCTCCACGGCAGGGTGGCAGCATCATGGGTTCAGAGTGCACTGCATAAGCAAAGAATGCTGCGTTAGCTTGTGCTACAAACAAGTCAAAGGCTTCCCACATAAGTAAAGAATGCTGCATTAGCTTGTGCTACAAACAAGTCAAAGGCTTCCCACATAAGCAAAGCATGATGCTTTAGCTTGTGCTGCCTACAAACTAATCAAAGGATTTTGACATAAGCACTGCGTTAGCTTGTTCTACAAACAAGCCATCGGCTTCACACATAGGAAGCAACCGATGTCATTGATCAGAGCAAGGGTTAGCTTACCAGAGGAGAACTACTATAATAATGAGCTGGAGCAGATATTTCACAGCTGGGAGTTTAAATAGCCCAACCCAAGCGAGTCAACATGTGACTTATCAGTCACAGATGGAGTCAACTTTAATTATGCAAATTTTTATGTTTAGTAGCAGTAAAAACACTTATTTGAAAAGCTTTAGCATATGGGTAGAAGTATTGCTAGCAGCACTAAAAGACACATGTTTAGCATGATTGAGAGCAGCAATAACAGAACTAGCAATGGCTGCTGTAGTAGGAAACATTAGCATCATGATCATTTAACACAAACATTCATTGAGCAGAGCAATGAGCAGCTTACCAGAGGAGAACTACAATAATAATGAGCTGGAGCATATTTTTCACAGCTGGGAGTTTAAATAGCCACACCCAATCGAGTGGAGTTAACATGTGACTTTGGCCCTCCTTTGAGTTGTGCCTGAACTAGCTCTGCAGACTTATCATTATTACTCCATGAGTACAAGTGAAGCAATGTAAATTCTAAAGTATCCAATCTGCATTACCTGTGATTAAAGCCTCTTTAGAACAACCAGATCTTCTGGACAAAAGCAGCACCGGAGGCTGGGGCCAGGACTACTGCTCCACGGCAGGGTGGCAACATCATGGGTTCAAAGTGCACTGCATAAGCAAAGAATGCTACGTTAGCTTGTGCTACAAACAAGTCAAAGGCTTCCCACATAAGCAAAGCATGATGCGTTAGCTTGTTCTACAAACAAGCCAAAGGCTTCACACATAGCAACCGATGTTCCTAGTAATTCATAAATGATGCACATTTTTATGTTTAGTAGCAGTAAAAACACTTATTTGAAAAGCTTTAGCATATGGGTAGAAGTATTGCTAGCAGCACTAAAAGACACATGTTTAGCATGATTGAGAGCAGCAATAACAGAAATAGCAATGGCTGCTGTAGTAGGAAACATTAGCATCATGATCATTTAACACAAACAGTCATTGAGCAGAGCAATGAGCAGCTTACCAGAGGAGAACTACAATAAAAATGAGATGGAGCATAATTATATTTCACAGCTGGGAGTTTAAATAGCCACACCCAATCGAGTGAACATGTGACTTTGGCCCTCCTTTGAGTTGTGCCTGAACTAGCTCTGCAGACTTATCATTCGTACTCCATGAGTAAAAGTGAAGCAATGTAAATTCTAAAGTATCCAATCTGCATTACCTGTGATTAAAGCCTCTTTAGAACAACCAGATCTTCTGGACAAAAGCAGCACCGGAGGCTGGGGCCAGGACAACTGCTCCACGGCAGGGTGGCAGCATCATGGGTTCAGAGTGCACTGCATAAGCAAAGAATGCTGCGTTAGCTTGTGCTACAAACAAGTCAAAGGCTTCCCACATAAGCAAAGAATGCTGCATTAGCTTGTGCTACAAACACGTCAAAGGCTTCCCACATAAGTAAAGAATGCTGCATTAGCTTGTGCTACAAACAAGTCAAAGGCTTCCCACATAAGCAAAGCATGATGCTTTAGCTTGTGCTGCCTACAAACTAATCAAAGGATGTTGACATAAGCATTGCGTTAGCTTGTTCTACAAACAAGCCATCGGCTTCACACATAGGAAGCAACCGATGTCATTGATCAGAGCAAGGGTTAGCTTACCAGAGGAGAACTACTATAATAATGAGCTGGAGCAGATATTTCACAGCTGGGAGTTTAAATAGCCCAACCCAAGCGAGTCAACATGTGACTTATCAGTCACAGATGGAGTCAACTTTAATTATGCAAATTTTTATGTTTAGTAGCAGTAAAAACACTTATTTGAAAAGCTTTAGCATATGGGTAGAAGTATTGCTAGCAGCACTAAAAGACACATGTTTAGCATGATTGAGAGCAGCAATAACAGAACTAGCAATGGCTGCTGTAGTAGGAAACATTAGCATCATGATCATTTAACACAAACATTCATTGAGCAGAGCAATGAGCAGCTTACCAGAGGAGAACTACAATAATAATGAGCTGGAGCATATTTTTCACAGCTGGGAGTTTAAATAGCCACACCCAATCGAGTGGAGTTAACATGTGACTTTGGCCCTCCTTTGAGTTGTGCCTGAACTAGCTCTGCAGACTTATCATTCTTACTCCATGAGTACAAGTGAAGCAATGTAAATTCTAAAGTATCCAATCTGCATTACCTGTGATTAAAGCCTCTTTAGAACAACCAGATCTTCTGGACAAAAGCAGCACCGGAGGCTGGGGCCAGGACTACTGCTCCACGGCAGGGTGGCAACATCATGGGTTCAAAGTGCACTGCATAAGCAAAGAATGCTACGTTAGCTTGTGCTACAAACAAGTCAAAGGCTTCCCACATAAGCAAAGCATGATGCGTTAGCTTGTTCTACAAACAAGCCAAAGGCTTCACACATAGCAACCGATGTTCCTAGTAATTCATAAATGATGCACATTTTTATGTTTAGTAGCAGTAAAAACACTTATTTGAAAAGCTTTAGCATATGGGTAGAAGTATTGCTAGCAGCACTAAAAGACACATGTTTAGCATGATTGAGAGCAGCAATAACAGAAATAGCAATGGCTGCTGTAGTAGGAAACATTAGCATCATGATCATTTAACACAAACAGTCATTGAGCAGAGCAATGAGCAGCTTACCAGAGGAGAACTACAATAAAAATGAGATGGAGCATAATTATATTTCACAGCTGGGAGTTTAAATAGCCACACCCAATCGAGTGGAGTGAACATGTGACTTTGGCCCTCCTTTGAGTTGTGCCTGAACTAGCTCTGCAGACTTATCATTCGTACTCCATGAGTAAAAGTGAAGCAATGTAAATTCTAAAGTATCCAATCTGCATTACCTGTGATTAAAGCCTCTTTAGAACAACCAGATCTTCTGGACAAAAGCAGCACCGGAGGCTGGGGCCAGGACAACTGCTCCACGGCAGGGTGGCAGCATCATGGGTTCAGAGTGCACTGCATAAGCAAAGAATGCTGCGTTAGCTTGTGCTACAAACAAGTCAAAGGCTTCCCACATAAGCAAAGAATGCTGCATTAGCTTGTGCTACAAACACGTCAAAGGCTTCCCACATAAGTAAAGAATGCTGCATTAGCTTGTGCTACAAACAAGTCAAAGGCTTCCCACATAAGCAAAGCATGATGCTTTAGCTTGTGCTGCCTACAAACTAATCAAAGGATTTTGACATAAGCATTGCGTTAGCTTGTTCTACAAACAAGCCATCGGCTTCACACATAGGAAGCAACCGATGTCATTGAGCAGAGCAAGGGTTAGCTTACCAGAGGAGAACTACTATAATAATGAGCTGGAGCAGATATTTCACAGCTGGGAGTTTAAATAGCCCCACCCAAGCGAGTCAACATGTGACTTATCAGTCACAGATGGAGTCAACTTTAATTATGCACATTTTTATGTTTAGTAGCAGTAAAAACACTTATTTGAAAAGCTTTAGCATATGGGTAGAAGTATTGCTAGCAGCACTAAAAGACACATGTTTAGCATGATTGAGAGCAGCAATAACAGAACTAGCAATGGCTGCTGTAGTAGGAAACATTAGCATCATGATCATTTAACACAAACATTCATTGAGCAGAGCAATGAGCAGCTTACCAGAGGAGAACTACAATAATAATGAGCTGGAGCATATTTTTCACAGCTGGGAGTTTAAATAGCCACACCCAATCGAGTGGAGTTAACATGTGACTTTGGCCCTCCTTTGAGTTGTGCCTGAACTAGCTCTGCAGACTTATCATTCTTACTCCATGAGTACAAGTGAAGCAATGTAAATTCTAAAGTATCCAATCTGCATTACCTGTGATTAAAGCCTCTTTAGAACAACCAGATCTTCTGGACAAAAGCAGCACCGGAGGCTGGGGCCAGGACTACTGCTCCACGGCAGGGTGGCAACATCATGGGTTCAAAGTGCACTGCATAAGCAAAGAATGCTACGTTAGCTTGTGCTACAAACAAGTCAAAGGCTTCCCACATAAGCAAAGCATGATGCGTTAGCTTGTTCTACAAACAAGCCAAAGGCTTCACACATAGCAACCGATGTTCCTAGTAATTCATAAATGATGCACATTTTTATGTTTAGTAGCAGTAAAAACACTTATTTGAAAAGCTTTAGCATATGGGTAGAAGTATTGCTAGCAGCACTAAAAGACACATGTTTAGCATGATTGAGAGCAGCAATAACAGAAATAGCAATGGCTGCTGTAGTAGGAAACATTAGCATCATGATCATTTAACACAAACAGTCATTGAGCAGAGCAATGAGCAGCTTACCAGAGGAGAACTACAATAAAAATGAGATGGAGCATAATTATATTTCACAGCTGGGAGTTTAAATAGCCACACCCAATCGAGTGGAGTGAACATGTGACTTTGGCCCTCCTTTGAGTTGTGCCTGAACTAGCTCTGCAGACTTATCATTCGTACTCCATGAGTAAAAGTGAAGCAATGTAAATTCTAAAGTATCCAATCTGCATTACCTGTGATTAAAGCCTCTTTAGAACAACCAGATCTTCTGGACAAAAGCAGCACCGGAGGCTGGGGCCAGGACAACTGCTCCACGGCAGGGTGGCAGCATCATGGGTTCAGAGTGCACTGCATAAGCAAAGAATGCTGCGTTAGCTTGTGCTACAAACAAGTCAAAGGCTTCCCACATAAGCAAAGAATGCTGCATTAGCTTGTGCTACAAACACGTCAAAGGCTTCCCACATAAGTAAAGAATGCTGCATTAGCTTGTGCTACAAACAAGTCAAAGGCTTCCCACATAAGCAAAGCATGATGCTTTAGCTTGTGCTGCCTACAAACTAATCAAAGGATTTTGACATAAGCATTGCGTTAGCTTGTTCTACAAACAAGCCATCGGCTTCACACATAGGAAGCAACCGATGTCATTGAGCAGAGCAAGGGTTAGCTTACCAGAGGAGAACTACTATAATAATGAGCTGGAGCAGATATTTCACAGCTGGGAGTTTAAATAGCCCCACCCAAGCGAGTCAACATGTGACTTATCAGTCACAGATGGAGTCAACTTTAATTATGCACATTTTTATGTTTAGTAGCAGTAAAAACACTTATTTGAAAAGCTTTAGCATATGGGTAGAAGTATTGCTAGCAGCACTAAAAGACACATGTTTAGCATGATTGAGAGCAGCAATAACAGAACTAGCAATGGCTGCTGTAGTAGGAAACATTAGCATCATGATCATTTAACACAAACATTCATTGAGCAGAGCAATGAGCAGCTTACCAGAGGAGAACTACAATAATAATGAGCTGGAGCATATTTTTCACAGCTGGGAGTTTAAATAGCCACACCCAATCGAGTGGAGTTAACATGTGACTTTGGCCCTCCTTTGAGTTGTGCCTGAACTAGCTCTGCAGACTTATCATTCTTACTCCATGAGTACAAGTGAAGCAATGTAAATTCTAAAGTATCCAATCTGCATTACCTGTGATTAAAGCCTCTTTAGAACAACCAGATCTTCTGGACAAAAGCAGCACCGGAGGCTGGGGCCAGGACTACTGCTCCACGGCAGGGTGGCAACATCATGGGTTCAAAGTGCACTGCATAAGCAAAGAATGCTACGTTAGCTTGTGCTACAAACAAGTCAAAGGCTTCCCACATAAGCAAAGCATGATGCGTTAGCTTGTTCTACAAACAAGCCAAAGGCTTCACACATAGCAACCGATGTTCCTAGTAATTCATAAATGATGCACATTTTTATGTTTAGTAGCAGTAAAAACACTTATTTGAAAAGCTTTAGCATATGGGTAGAAGTATTGCTAGCAGCACTAAAAGACACATGTTTAGCATGATTGAGAGCAGCAATAACAGAAATAGCAATGGCTGCTGTAGTAGGAAACATTAGCATCATGATCATTTAACACAAACAGTCATTGAGCAGAGCAATGAGCAGCTTACCAGAGGAGAACTACAATAAAAATGAGATGGAGCATATATTTCACAGCTGGGAGTTTAAATAGCCACACCCAATCGAGTGGAGTGAACATGTGACTTTGGCCCTCCTTTGAGTTGTGCCTGAACTAGCTCTGCAGACTTATCATTCGTACTCCATGAGTAAAAGTGAAGCAATGTAAATTCTAAAGTATCCAATCTGCATTACCTGTGATTAAAGCCTCTTTAGAACAACCAGATCTTCTGGACAAAAGCAGCACCGGAGGCTGGGGCCAGGACAACTGCTCCACGGCAGGGTGGCAGCATCATGGGTTCAGAGTGCACTGCATAAGCAAAGAATGCTGCGTTAGCTTGTGCTACAAACAAGTCAAAGGCTTCCCACATAAGCAAAGAATGCTGCATTAGCTTGTGCTACAAACACGTCAAAGGCTTCCCACATAAGTAAAGAATGCTGCATTAGCTTGTGCTACAAACAAGTCAAAGGCTTCCCACATAAGCAAAGCATGATGCTTTAGCTTGTGCTGCCTACAAACTAATCAAAGGATTTTGACATAAGCATTGCGTTAGCTTGTTCTACAAACAAGCCATCGGCTTCACACATAGGAAGCAACCGATGTCATTGAGCAGAGCAAGGGTTAGCTTACCAGAGGAGAACTACTATAATAATGAGCTGGAGCAGATATTTCACAGCTGGGAGTTTAAATAGCCCCACCCAAGCGAGTCAACATGTGACTTATCAGTCACAGATGGAGTCAACTTTAATTATGCACATTTTTATGTTTAGTAGCAGTAAAAACACTTATTTGAAAAGCTTTAGCATATGGGTAGAAGTATTGCTAGCAGCACTAAAAGACACATGTTTAGCATGATTGAGAGCAGCAATAACAGAACTAGCAATGGCTGCTGTAGTAGGAAACATTAGCATCATGATCATTTAACACAAACATTCATTGAGCAGAGCAATGAGCAGCTTACCAGAGGAGAACTACAATAAAAATGAGCTGGAGCATATATTTCACAGCTGGGAGTTTAAATAGCCACACCCAATCGAGTGGAGTGAACATGTGACTTTGGCCCTCCTTTGAGTTGTGCCTGAGCTAGCTCTGCAGACTTATCATTCTTACTCCATGAGTACAAGTGAAGCAATGTAAATTCTAAAGTATCCAATCTGCATTACCTGTGATTAAAGCCTCTTTAGAACAACCAGATCTTCTGGACAAAAGCAGCACCGGAGGCTGGGGCCAGGACTACTGCTCCACGGCAGGGTGGCAGCATCGTGGGTTCAGAGTGCACTGCATAAGCAAAGAATGCTGCGTTAGCTTGTGCTACAAACAAGTCGAAGGCTTCCCGCATAAGCAAAGAATGCTGCGTTAGCTTGTGCTACATTGGGCAACATCATGGGTTCGGAGTGAGTTAGCTTGTGATACAAACCAATCAAGGCAAAGTTAGCAACTGATGTGTCTAGTAATTCATTACAAATGAGGGACAGGGTTAGCTAACCCTAACCCTCATTAAGTAGTAGCATTAAAAACACTTATGTAAAAATCTTATAATGGTAGAAGTATGCTAGCAGTAGCACTAAGACACATTAGTGTTAGCATGACTGAAAGCAGCAATAATATAACTAGCAATGGATCTGTGCTGATCATATAGCACAGAAACCATCATAGAGCAGAGTACCTTACCAGAGGACTAAAACAAGAATGAGCTGGAGCAGAGAGTTCACAGGCGGAGTTGAGAGTTTAAATAGCCCCGCCCAATCACATGTGACTGATCAGCTGATCAGGAATTGGCCATCCTTTCAGTTGTCTGCCTGAACAAGCTCTGCAGACTTTGAATCATTTTCACTACACAAGTACAGCTTAAGCTATGTAAATGTTAATATTCAAGCAGCATTACCTTGATTAAAGCCTCTTTAGATCAATCAGAATGGCATCTTCAATGGACAAAATCAGCATCGGAGGCAGGGGCCTACAGTACACAGCAGGGTGGCAACTCCATGGGTTATTCAGAGTAAATCCGAAGCTATGATGTCCCTAGTATTCGATTACAAATGAGGCACATGTTAATGTTAAGTAGTAGAAATAAAAGTGAAAAGCTTTAGTTTAATGCTAGAAATATTGATAGCAGTAGCAGTAAAGACGCATTAGTTTTAGCATGACTGAGAGCAGAAGTGTTAGCAGCAATAACATAATAAGCATCGTCTGCTGTAGTAGTAAGTCAGCATCATTAGCAAAATAAAGCACACAGATCTTCATAGAGCTGGGCACAGAGCAGCTTACCAGAGGAGAACTACTACAAGAATGAGCTGGAGAAGACAGTTCACAGGTGGGCGTTTAAATAGCCCCGCCCAATCACATGGAGTTAACATGTGACTGATCAGCTGATCAGTCACAGATGAAGTGAACATGTGACTGATCAGCTGATCAGGAATTGGCCCTCCTTTGAATAGTCTTCCTAAACTAGCTCTGCAGACTTTGAATAATTCTTACTACATAAGTACAACTGAAGCATGTTAAAATATCCAAGGTGCATTACCTGTGATTAAAGCATCTTTAGAACAACCATAACGATATCTTCTATGGCAGTTTATTTCTCCATTAGGCCACGGTTTCTACAAACAAAATACATTAACTAGCATTAACATAATAAAGAACTGTATGAATGACATTAGATTTCTAAGTAAATCAAATATAACTGATATCAACAGAATTATCAGGTACAAATTAGCACTTAGCATTTAGTCACTGGAACATTGTATTATGGCTGAGTACTCAACATAATATGGCAAAGCAAACATAACCAAAGCAAATTACAATCAAGACAGAACAAAGTCTTACATAGTTCAACATGGCTGCCTGGGTTGGAGTTGTAGAGAAGACTCAGTGAGAGCTGCATGTGGCCTGAGTGAAGGCTGGAAACTGAGTGAGGGCTGTAGACTGAGTTGCTGCTTATATAGGGCACACCCAAACTGTGATTGGCTAATGAGTTAAGTGGTATCATGGCAAACACCTGTGTCTCATTGGGGATGCAAAGAATGGGAACTGTCCACCAGAGGCTGCCATTTAGGCCTAGGTTACACCTATATGAATCTTTTGCAAAACGTAAATTATTTTGTGTGTTTGGGCCTTTGAGGCACGCAAGCCACCACGCCACGACAAGGCAGAGTCCATGTGGTGGGATTTAATTCTTTTAATGGGGTTCACTCACTCACAGACACAGACACAGACACGCGCACACGCACACACGTCTCTAGAAACAGAAAAGGATGAGTGAGTGTTCATGTGTGCGTGCGTGCATGCGTGCGTGCGTGCGTATAAACAAGCCCAAAAAAACATCTACACGTTAGACACAAGACCAAATAAACACTACACTTTAGAAACAAGACAAAAATAAACAACTACACTTTAGAAACAAGATCAAATAAACAAGACTCTGATGTCATTTGACAATTCATGTTTGATGAATTTGTATTGTAGTCAGTGTGTTGACCTTTGATGCATTACTGGTCTTTTATCAAGTATCATTTTAGTCATTTATTGAGTTGCACAGTGAATTATTTTGTCAATCTAACCCAACGCCAATCTACAAGCTCAAAAGGTGTCACATTGAGATGGCTTGTGATGTTGTAGATCTGCTATTTTGGCAACTGTTCCCGCCAGAATAGGGATGCTAGGGTCAAGTATAAAGTTATTCAATCTATCCTATAACTTTTCCTTGTGACATACTGTATCATGGGGTTCCCAAAGTTGGGGTCGGGACCCCACATGCGTGCAAGCATCCGCCTGGGGGACAGCAGACTGTGGGTGAGCGCTGGTGCTTTGGCATGGGGGGTTAGATCAACATATGGAATGAATTCTGTACTGGTCTGTATATTAATCTATAGTGACAAAATTAACATGTTTATGTTCCTGTTGCAGAAAAGCTAATATGAGATGCTTTACTTTAAATGTCGTCAACAGCACCTCACAGCAACGTGTCACAAACATTTTAATAAATACATATCAATACTTCTTAGAACATAATGGAAAATCAAGCATTGTGGTCAAAGTAATATTATGTCTCCCTGCTTGTCTAATTAATAAATCATCATATCTCACACACACACACACACACACACACACACACAGATACAATGCTACAAAGCGACACAAATGGAGAGAGAGAGGTAGAGAGACAGTTATACTGGAGAGAGAGAGAAAGCGCGCATGTGCGTGCGTGAAAATAGAACCTAAAAGAAAGCAACCCAGACAAGCTAGACACGTTTGGAAAAAGTTTGTGTGTGTGCGTGCATGCGTGTGCTAACTCTCTGTTTCAGCTCGGTTAGGGTCTTGATGTTGGAGTCTTCTTGGGACCTCTCTCCACTGTTTTGAACCACACGTATCCTAAACTCCTTAGCACCAAACTGGAAAGAGAAACAGAAAAGGATGAGTGAGTGTTCATGTGTGCGTGCGTATAAACAAGCCCAAAAAAACTACTACACGTTAGACACAAGACCAAATAAACACTACAATTTAGAAACAAGACCAAATAAACAAGACTCTGATGTCATTTGACAATTCATGTTTGATGAATTTGTATTGTAGTCAGTGTGTTGACCTTTGATGCATTACTGGTCTTTTATCAATTATCATTTTAGTCATTTATTGAGTTGCACAGTGATTTATTTTGTCAATCTAACCCAACGCAAATCTACAAGCTCAAAAGGTGTCACATTGAGATGGCTTGTGATGTTGTAGATCTGCTATTTTTGGCAACCCCTAACTCCCAGAATAGGGATGCTAGGGTCAAGTATAAAGTTATTCAATCTATCCTATAACTTTTCCTTGTGACATACTGTATCATGGGGTTCCCAAAGTTGGGGTCGGGACCCCACATGCATGCAAGCATCCGCCTGGGGGACAGCAGACTGTGGGTGAGCGCTGGTGCTTTGGCATGGGGGGTTAGATCAACATATGGAATGAATTCTGTACTGGTCTGTATATTAATCTATAGTGACAAAATTAACATGTTTATGTTCCTGTTGCAGAAAAGCTAATATGAGATGCTTTACTTTAAATGTCGTCAACAGCACCTCACAGCAACGTGTCACAAACATTTTAATAAATACATATCAATACTTCTTAGAACATAATGGAAAATCAAGCATTGTGGTCAAAGTAATATTATGTCTCCCTGCTTGTCTAATTAATAAATCATCATATCACACACACACACACACACACACACACACACACACACACACAGATACAATGCTACAAAGCGACACAAATGGAGAGAGAGAGGTAGAGAGACATAGTTATACTGGAGAGAGAGAGAAAGCGCGCATGTGCGTGCGTGAAAATAGAACCTAAAAGAAAGCAACCCAGACAAGCTAGACACGTCCTAGACGCTTCTCCCTTCTCTAAAACACCCAGGACAACGCTCCACACGTCCCAGAATCTGCCCCCTTCTCTAAAATACCCTGGACAACGTGTGCGTGTATGCAAATTTGGAAAAAGTTTGTGTGTGTGCGTGCATGCGTGTGCCAACTCTCTGTTTCAGCTCGGTTAGGGTCTTGATGTTGGAGTCTTCTTGGGACCTCTCTCCACTGTTTTGAACCACACGTATCCTAAACTCCTTAGCACCAAACTGGAAAGAGAAACAGAAAAGGATGAGTGAGTGTTCATGTGTGCGTGCGTATAAACAAGCCCAAAAAAACTACTACACGTTAGACACAAGACCAAATAAACACTACAATTTAGAAACAAGACCAAATAAACAAGACTCTGATGTCATTTGACAATTCATGTTTGATGAATTTGTATTGTAGTCAGTGTGTTGACCATTGATGCATTACTGGTCTTTTATCAAGTATCATTTTAGTCATTTATTGAGTTGCACAGTGAATAATTTTGTCAATCTAACCCAACGCCAATCTACAAGCTCAAAAGGTGTCACATTGAGATGGCTTGTGATGTTGTAGATCTGCTATTTTTGGCAACCCCTAACTCCCAGAATAGGGATGCTAGGGTCAAGTATAAAGTTATTCAATCTATCCTATAACTTTTCCTTGTGACATACTGTATCATGGGGTTCCCAAAGTTGGGGTCGGGACCCCACATGCGTGCAAGCATCCGCCTGGGGGACAGCAGACTGTGGGCGAGCGCTGGTGCTTTGGCATGGGGGGTTAGATCAACATATGGAATGAATTCTGTACTGGTCTGTATATTAATCTATAGTGACAAAATTAACATGTTTATGTTCCTGTTGCAGAAAAGCTAATATGAGATGCTTTACTTTAAATGTTGTCAACACAGCACCTAACAGCAACATGTCACACACATTTTAATAAATACATATCAATACTTCTTAGAACATAATGGAAAATCAAGCATTGTGGTCAAAGTAATATTATGTCTCCCTGCTTGTCTAATTAATAAATCATCATATCACACACACACACACACACAGACAGATACAATGCTACAAAGCGACACATATGGAGAAAGAGAGGTAGAGAGACATAGTTATACTGGAGAGAGAGCGAAAGCGTGCACGTGCGTGCGTGAAAATAGAACCTAATAGAAAGCAACCCAGACAAGCTAGACACGTCCTAGACGCTTCTCCCTTCTCTAAAACACCCAGGACAACGCTCCACATGTCCCAGAATCTGCCCCCTTCTCTAAAATACCCTGGACAACGTGTGCGTGTATGCAAATTTGGAAAAAGTTTGTGTGTGTGCGTGCATGCGTGTGCTAACTCACTGTTTCAGCTCGGTTAGGGTCTTGATGTTGGAGTCTTCTTGGGACCTCTCTCCACTGTTTTGAACCACACGTATCCTAAACTCCTTAGCACCAAACAGGAAAGAGAAACAGAAAAGGATGAGTGAGTGTTCATGTGTGCGTGCGTGCGTGCGTATAAACACGCCCAAATCAACAACTACATGTCCAAATCAACAACTACATGTTAGACACAAGACCAAATAAACACTACACTTTAGAAACAAGACCAAATAAGCAACTACACTTTAGAAACAAGACCAAATAAACAAGACTCTGATGTCATTTGACAATTCATGTTTGATGAATTTGTATTGTAGTCAGTGTGTTGACCTTTGATGCATTACTGGTCTTTTATCAAGTATGATTTTAGTCATTTATTGAGTTGCACAGTGATTAATTTTGTCAATCTAACCCAACGCCAATCTACAAGCTCAAAAGGTGTCACATTGAGATGGCTTGTGATGTTGTAGATCTGCTATTTTTGGCAACCCCTAACTCCCAGAATAGGGATGCTAGGGTCAAGTATAAAGTTATTCAATCTATCCTATAACTTTTCCTTGTGACATACTGTATCATGGGGTTCCCAAAGTTGGGGTCGGGACCCCACATGCGTGCAAGCATCCGCCTGGGGGACAGCAGACTGTGGGCGAGCGCTGGCACTTTGGCATGGGGGGTCAGATCAACATATGGAATGAATTCTTTACTGGTCTGCACATTAATGAGCACTAGAATAATATAAAAACGAAGCAGCAGCAGTCTGTCAGACTCACCTGTAGTTTATCTGGATCCACGCGTAGCTATCGATGAGACGAACATGCTCATATGTGTCTCCCTGCTGGTACTCAAATTTAAATTTAGCATTTCAACCTTCAATACACTGTTAGGTTCACCATGTCTATAAGGCTTCTGCATTACAGGTCAGAGTTAACCCTAGGGTTAGGGTTACGGGCTACTGGGGTCGCACGACAATGGCGGACATATCAGAGCGTAGATCTCGGAAAACTGAACACGCACATGTCAATTCCTTGGCTGACGGACGCATCGTTCTCGAGCTATCGCGCGTTGAACAGGTTGTCAGCATGTTCAGCTCGTCGTGCTGAGTCCGAAAATGGGGCTGGGGACAGGAAGTAGCCTTTTACACCCACTTCCTGACGTCGTAGAGAGATAAGACCACCACCGTTGGAATCGGGGCAAAAAAGTAAGTTGGAATACATGCCCTTTGATTAATTCTTTTTACAGGAAATATGTTGTTTTTGGATGCATTGGTGACATTTTCACAAACTTTGGCGCCCTTTTTCACCATCTTTTAGTATGTTATATAGCTTGTCAAGACGAACAATCTGATATGTGGTTCTGTACACACAGTCGTGTGGTTTAGAATCTTAGGGTTAGACTTTGACACAAGGGTCGAAAATGGAAGTGTTTTGCATCCATGCATAGCTATCGATAAGACGAGCACGCTGATATGTATCTCCCAGCGCACGGTATGCAAAAACACTTGTCAACTTCTAAATTCATTTTGAAGAAGCTCTACAAGTCCATAGGAAATGAGCCTCATATCAATGGATTTGTCTACTCTACTTCTCTACTCTCTGATGATGTATGGTTCATCGCTGGAACCTGCTCCCACCCAGAGAAATAAATAATAAATCAGTCTGCAATCTACATATAAGAAGGATATTTAGACCATCATTACTCAACTTCTAAAGGGTTAGGGTTAGGGTAAGTAACCCTAATCGCACGGTAACTTTGTAATTTCTCTACCAATTCGGACTTTCTCCATATCCAGGAAAGTAGTTCAATTAGTTATTAAAGTTTCCCCCTTTTCAAGGTTTTATTGGACTCTTTAGTCTGGCCTCTCTGAGTCACATCACAGACTGTGATGTGACTCAGAGAGGCACGCAAGCCACCACGCCACGACAAGGCAGAGTCCATGTGGTGGGATTTCAATTTTTTAATGGGGTTCACTCACTCACAGACACAGACGCGCGCGCGCACACACACACACACACACACACACACACACACACACACACACACACACTGTGCTAAATATGTCTTCCCTGCCAAATATGTCTTTTAGCAGGACCATGAGGAGTTCCCTCCCCACCACATGGTCCTCGGCCCTGGTGCTGTCGACAAAACACCAGATCTGGCGGATAAGGACCATGTGGCACCTTAGCCAGTGGTGCAGGGGTGCATCCGGGTGTGTGACACCGCTCCACATGTCCAAGACTCTTCTCCCTTCCCTAAAACATCCTGGACAATGCTCTGCATGTCCTACTAGAAAGTTAGAGGATCTTCTAACCTGATAGGATAGTAAGATAGGATTAGGAAGAGAGAGAGAGAGAGAGAAAAGAGAGCGTGCGTGCGTGAGTGACAATGCTCCACACGTCCTAATTTCTTCTCCTTTCTCTAAAACACACTGGACAACGCTCCATACGTCCTAGACTCATCTCCCTTCTCTAAAAAACCCTGGACAACGCTCCACACATCCTAGACTCATCTCCCTTCTCTGAAACACTCTGGACAACGCTCCACACGTCCCAGACTATTTTTCCTCGTCTAAAACACCCTGGACAATTCTCCACACGTCCTACACTGTTGTCCCTTCTCAAAAACACCCTAGACAACGCTCCACACGTCCCAGACTCTTTTCCCTTCTCTGGAACACCCTGGACAACGCTCCACACGTCCCAGACTATTTTCCCTTCTCTGGAACACCCTGGACAAGGCTCCACACGTCCCAGACTCTTGTCGCTTCTCTAAAACACCCTGGATAATGCTCCACACGTCCTAGACTCTTTTTCCTCCTCTAAAACACCCTGGACAATGCTCCAGAGTTATACTGGAGAGAGAGAGAGGTAGAACACTCGGTAGCGCGCCTACGAGCTTGTAGATCTGCTATTTTTGAAAAATTGTGGGAGGAGCTATCGCGCTTTAAAGGTTAACCCTAGGGTTAGCGACCGTACGACCGTGTGTGGCGAACCACATATCAGAATGTTCATCTTGAAAAGCTATATAACATACTAAAAGATGGGACTGTGTCGACTTTTGTGGGAGGAGCTATCGCGCTTTAAAGGTTAACCCTAGGGTTAGCGACCGTACGACCGTGTGTGGAGAAACATCTATCAAAATGTTCGTCTTGACAAGCTATATAACATACTAAAAGATGGGACCGTGTCGACCTTTGTGGGAGGAGCTATCGCGCTTTAAAGGTTAACCCTAGGGTTAGCGACCGTACGACCGTGTGTGGAGAAACATATATAAAATGCTCGTCTTGACAAGCTATATAACATACTAAAAGATGGGACTGTGTCGACCTTTGTGGGAGGGGCTATCGCGCTTTAAAGGTTAACCCTAGGGTTAGCGACCGTACGACCGTGTGTGGAGAAACATATATCAAAATGCTCGTCTTGACAAGCTATATAACATACTAAAAGATGGGACCGTGTCGACATTTGTGGGAGGAGCTATCGCGCTTCAAAGGTTAACCCTTCTTTTAATTCAAAGTACGAACAACCGTACGACCGTGTGTGGAGAAACACATACCAAAATGTTCGTCTTCACAAGCTATATAACATACTCAAAGATGGGACCGTGTCGACATTTGTGGGAGGAGCTATCGCGCTTCAAAGGTTAACCCTTCTTTTAATTCAAAGTAAGAACAACCGTACGACCGTGTGTGGAGAAACACATACCAAAATGTTCGTCTTGACAAGCTATATAACATACTCAAAGATGGGACCGTGTCGATATTTGTGGGAGGAGCTATCGCGCTTCAAAGGTTAACCCTTCTTTTAATTCAAAGTAAGAACAACCGTACGACCGTGTGTGGAGAAACACATATAGCTTGTCAAGACGAACATTTTGGTATAACATACTCAAAGATGGGACCGTGTCGACATTTGTGGGAGGAGCTATCGCACTTCAAAGGTTAACCCTTCTTTTAATTAAAAGTAAGAACAACCGTACGACCGTGTGTGGAGAAACACATACCAAAATGTTCGTCTTGACAAGCTATACAACATACTCAAAGATGGGACCGTGTCGACATTTGTGGGAGGAGCTATCGCGCTTCAAAGTTTAACCCTTCTTTTAATTCAAAGTAAGAACAACCGTACGACCGTGTGTGGAGAAACACATACCAAAATGTTCGTCTTGACAAGCTATATAACATACTCAAAGATGGGACCGTGTCGACATTTGTGGGAGGAGCTATCGCGCTTCAAAGGTTAACCCTTCTTTTAATTCAAAGTAAGAACAACCGTACGACCGTGTGTGGAGAAACACATACCAAAATGTTCGTCTTGACAAGCTATATAACATACTCAAAGATGGGACGTGTCGACATTTGTGGGAGGAGCTATCGCGCTTCAAAGGTTAACCCTTCTTTTAATTCAAAGTAAGAACAACCGTACGACCGTGTGTGGAGAAACACATACCAAAATGTTCGTCTTGACAAGCTATATAACATACTCAAAGATGGGACCGTGTCGACATTTGTGGGAGGAGCTATCGCGCTTCAAAGGTTAACCCTTATTTTAATTCAAAGTAAGAACAACCGTACGACCGTGTGTGGAGAAACACATACCAAAATGTTCGTCTTGACAAGCTATATAACATACTCAAAGATGGGACCGTGTCGACATTTGTGGGAGGAGCTATCGCGCTTCAAAGGTTAACCCTTCTTTTAATTCAAAGTAAGAACAACCGTACGACCGTGTGTGGAGAAACACATACCAAAATGTTCGTCTTGACAAGCTATATAACATACTCAAAGATGGGACCGTGTCGACATTTGTGGGAGGAGCTATCGCGCTTCAAAGGTTAACCCTTCTTTTAATTCAAAGTAAGAACAACCGTACGACCGTGTGTGGAGAAACACATACCAAAATGTTCGTCTTGACAAGCTATATAACATACTCAAAGATGGGACTGTGTCGACATTTGTGGGAGGAGCTATCGCGCTTCAAAGGTTAACCCTTCTTTTAATTCAAAGTAAGAACAACCGTACGACCGTGTGTGGAGAAACACATACCAAAATGTTCGTCTTGACAAGCTATATAACATACTCAAAGATGGGACCGTGTCGACATTTGTGGGAGGGGCTATCGCGCTTCAAAGGTTAACCCTTCTTTTAATTCAAAGTAAGAACAACCGTACGACCGTGTGTGGAGAAACACATACCAAAATGTTCGTCTTGACAAGCTATATAACATACTCAAAGATGGGACCGTGTCGACTTTTGTGGGAGGAGCTATCGCGCTTCAAAGGTTAACCCTTCTTTTAATTCAAAGTAAGAACAACCGTACGACCGTGTGTGGAGAGACACATACCAAAATGTTCGTCTTGACAAGCTATAAAACATACTCAAAGATGGGGCCGTGTCGACATTTGTGGGAGGAGCTATCGCGCTTCAAAGGTTAACCCTTCTTTTAATTCAAAATAAGAACAACCGTACGACCGTGTGTGGAGAAACACATACCAAAATGTTCGTCTTGACAAGCTATATAACATACTCAAAGATGGGACCGTGTCGACATTTGTGGGAGGAGCTATCGCGCTTCAAAGGTTAACCCTTCTTTTAATTCAAAGTAAGAACAACCGTACGACCGTGTGTGGAGAAACACATACCAAAATGTTCGTCTTGACAAGCTATATAACATACTCAAAGATGGGACCGTGTCGACATTTGTGGGAGGAGCTATCGCGCTTCAAAGGTTAACCCTTCTTTTAATTCAAAGTAAGAACAACCGTACGACCGTGTGTGGAGAAACACATACCAAAATGTTCGTCTTGACAAGCTATATAACATACTCAAAGATGGGACTGTGTCGACATTTGTGGGAGGAGCTATCGCGCTTCAAAGGTTAACCCTTCTTTTAATTCAAAGTAAGAACAACCGTACGACCGTGTGTGGAGAAACACATACCAAAATGTTCGTCTTGACAAGCTATATAACATACTCAAAGATGGGACCGTGTCGACATTTGTGGGAGGGGCTATCGCGCTTCAAAGGTTAACCCTTCTTTTAATTCAAAGTAAGAACAACCGTACGACCGTGTGTGGAGAAACACATACCAAAATGTTCGTCTTGACAAGCTATATAACATACTCAAAGATGGGACCGTGTCGACATTTGTGGGAGGAGCTATCGCGCTTCAAAGGTTAACCCTTCTTTTAATTCAAAGTAAGAACAACCGTACGACCGTGTGTGGAGAGACACATACCAAAATGTTCGTCTTGACAAGCTATAAAACATACTCAAAGATGGGGCCGTGTCAACATTTGTGGGAGGAGCTATCGCGCTTCAAAGGTTAACCCTTCTTTTAATTCAAAATAAGAACAACCGTACGACCGTGTGTGGAGAAACACATACCAAAATGTTCGTCTTGACAAGCTATATAACATACTCAAAGATGGGACCGTGTCGACATTTGTGGGAGGAGCTATCGCGCTTCAAAGGTTAACCCTTCTTTTAATTCAAAGTAAGAACAACCGTACGACCGTGTGTGGAGAAACACATACCAAAATGTTCGTCTTGACAAGCTATATAACATACTCAAAGATGGGACTGTGTCGACATTTGTGGGAGGAGCTATCGCGCTTCAATTTCTGCTAAGCAGCAAGCTATATTGTATATGCTTAGATGATTTTGATTTATATTAGGATAAATTTGCATGACTGTAAAGATGAAACGGAAGTGGGGAGGAGGCTTCACTTCCGCTTGATCAGAGCTTCCGTGCTCAAGACTGTATGACCGGAAGCATTTAAAAATTGTGGGAGGCAACCGTCTGGACTAGTAACAAGGTAACATAGAGGTGTGTATAGTTGAGTGACGTGGCTGTACCAGTAAAGCAGACATGTGTTGTTGAAGTGTTATGAGTGTACCTGAGGGCAGTAGCATCCAGGAGTACACTCCTTCACGTCAGCACACAGCTCCTGGCGTCCCTGCAGTGCACACTGCTTCTCACAGGGGGCGCCACATTCAGAGTACAGGAACGGAGGTTCACAGTCTAAAAGGGGCAACGAACAACAACGTTAGGCTATTGGGAAACATTCTTAAACTCACTCATAAGACCAGTAGTACCAACGACAGGCAGGCAGGCAGACAGACAGACAGACACACAGACACACACACATGCACACACACACACACAATATTGAAAGGCACATTTCAGATATAGGTTATGTACCTTCGCTGTGACAATGGCTGAGGTTGCAGGCTCTGCTCTGCGTTTCCAGGGGGGTGCACTGTTGTCCCCTGGTGGCCGGGGAGAGAGCTACACGGTGGCACTGCTGCCTCTGGGACTCACAGGAGCACTGCGACCAGTCGCTCCATTCTGACATGGGACAGTCTGCACACAGAACACTCGCTGAGGATGACTGAGGTGGGTGGAACGAACGGTGGTACGAGGTGACAGAAAGAGAGAGCATTGGGATGAGAGAGATGCAACAGGAAGACAAGAAACAGAATGAGAAACAGCGTAATATACTTTGGCTATTTGAAAATAACAGCTCAACAAGCTCACAGCGTGTCGCATTGAATACTGGATTCTTACTTGTAAACTTGGGGAATTGATACTTTACATTATTAACTATGTAACTAAATCGAATACTTCTTCCATCGCTGGCTGAAGATTATTCAAAGCAATTCTCTAAGACTTTCTTTAATGTTGTGGATTATTTCGCATTGCTTTCTCACCTTCACACTCTCTGGTGTCACACAGCAAAGTCCCATCGTGGCAGAGGCTGGAGGAGAAACCCATACACAGTCATTATACAGTAGAGTGAACACTTAAAATGCCACATTCAGTACATGACGGAGAATATTAGACTACTGGTGGCGTGTGCAAAGTAAACAGGGGAGAGAGAATGAGAATGAGAAAGATGTTACACACAGTGCCGAATCAACCCCTCCGAACGCCCTGGCGCTTTACCAAATCAAAAGGCCCCTTGCACGCGCAATTCTGTCTGATTCATGTGCGCGTAACACAATCAAGAACGACACTTTTTGCGTGTGCGTTCAGCGTACCGCCAGCACAGGAAGCCTATTTGTTGTAAATATATTTGCTATTAGTTACCTAATGAATCATTTTTGCCAGGAGAAGTATCTGCAATTTTCCCAAAAAATAATTAGCCTTCTACAAGGAGCTCATTAGCAGGCAGTAGCACATTTTTCTAAATTGTCTTTGTGACCTTAATTTAGCCTACATTTGCAAATAGTGCTGTTGACCATGTTGTTACATGGTCCACATAACATTTGTCCACCAAGAGACAATGCCAATATGCTACTTATTAGCCACTTAAGCCCTACCCTACTGTATATACTTTGTTGTACAACAAATAGCAAAACTAGGTGATTTGATTTTATTCTTATTCTTATTGGTAACAACTTATACTAGGTGTATAAACCTTAATTAACCACTAGAACCCTCTAGACATAACAAACTGGACCTGATTTGGCTCTGCACTTGGACGGCTTTTTTCAATCTTCACCATCTCTTCGAAAAAATAGGCTCAAGCTCACAAAGCGTTCCGCACTGTGAGCTTGTAAATCAATAATGTGTCCAGCCTGCCATCGCGCAAAATACAGCATTTTCCACAAAAATGAGTTAATAGCACAGGCAGACTCTTCACATACTAGAGCATGTCTGATATAAGTGTCAGAGCTGAAATGTAAATATGAAATAAATGCTTAAACATGTAGCTAGGTGTAATGTTAAGAGTCCACAGAAGTGAACCTTTCAAGCCTGTTTTCTCAACTCGCTGTTTCTCTGCAAGACATTACTCTATAAGCCATATCTCCAAAACTGGTGGGTCAAACTGAACAACCAATATGCCAATTTGAAGCTATTATCTCTACTTTCACATGACATGAAAAAACGACCAGCCAGAGTAGGGAAGGATGCTGGGGATTGAAGTGAGTACAACGGGTAACTAACCAGGTACTGCAGCCTATATTGATGGCAGCTCCCTGGGGCAGAGTGACGGGTGTGGGTGGGAGTCCTGGAGCCTGGTGCTGGAGGTGGACACATCCACACTGCTCCAAGGGAACACAGCTGCCGTTCCGCTGCAGCAGACCCTGGATGGAGGGAGGAGGATGAACACACACCGTCAATAGGATGCAGGATTATCACGTGTAGATTCTGTCCTTCACTCTGTGTGTGGTTCAGAACGACAGAGGTTTCATAGTCTTGCGTTGCCGGAAGATGACATGTTGTGAGTTTGTAGATTGGCTATTTGTTGCTACGTTCTCCCGGTGGGGGCTCCTCACTGGCAGGTGAGCCAGTCAGTTACAACACACTGAAATGTATGTGGGGAGGAATCAATTATCAATTGTAAAGCCATTTCACAATAGCGGGCTGTTGAGAAGTTTGACAGAGGTATCCGTGGAGGTGCAGTCTGTGAAAAAGAGAGAGAGCAGAAAAGTGCACCGAGCAGCATTGTGGTGCCAAAATGTGACGAGGGTCTATGAATACTGGTACCAATCAGTGTTGCCAACTTAGCGGATTTGTCGTCATATTTAGCTTCTTTCCAGACCCCCCTAGCGACTGAATTAGTGAAAAGCTTCTGGCGAGAAATCTAGCTTTTTTCCCCTGGTGAATTGGGGACAAATCGTGTTGACAGGCGCCAGATATGCGCCAGAGATAAAATCATTTTTTTTTTTTTTCTCAGCCTCAAATCCGCGAAATTGGCAAAACTAAAAGTGGTCCGCTCGTCTGGTCTGGCTCACAGGTCACAGCAGGCTCAGTGGCTTCCTCGGCTCGGTTATGTGCACACTGCACAGACTGTCTACCAGTGCTTCCTCCTTTCTTGCTCTGCCTAGGCGAGTGCGCTCCGGTGCGGTATTTCCGAACGCGCCCCTCGAGCTCGACAGAGCAAGAAAGGAGGAAGCACTGGCAGCTCAGTTTAGTCTGCTAGTAAAAATAAAATACACACTCGGATGCATAAAGTATTAACCTTCTAATTCCTGTATGGATCGGAACAAAATAGCGTTCTAAACATTAGTTGAATTGAGGTATGTTTTTTTTTTATATTACAATGAGTCTAAACGATGTGTTATCAAATGAAGAGATGATACAAACTAAGTGCACATAAATGACAAATGTTTTTCTGGGCTGGCTACATATTTTCGTTGCTAGGGGCGCCTAAAAGTCGCTAGGGACGCAAAAAAGTCGCTAGGGGCGGCGCGCGCTACGCGCGCGCATATCCCACCCCTGGCGACTTTTAGCGACTTTTCGAGGAGCCACTAGCTACTTCCGTTACTGGAGAGTTGGCAACACTGGTACCAATATAGTCACACTGTTCTCTAAAGATACAGCCTGTGTGTCAGCACCATGTCTGCCAGTGACTAGCTCTGTTCAATTTGAGGTTAATTTACATTTTCTTCTCCTCGTCCAGGACTCACACATGAATTTTAACACTGAGAACAGCCGGTAGAACCAATATGAATAAAGGTGCTTTGGAGTAAACCGTGTCCCAGAACAGATAATGTGGAAAAAGAATACAGACTGAGGGGGTGGCAGTGGCAGCCATCTAGGAGCCGGAAGGTTACAGGTTTAATCCCCAGCTCCTCGTAGCTACGCTACCCTACGTACTGATGTACCCTACGTACTGATGAGAAAGTTGCACGGTTTGCCTCCACTGTTGGTATGTGTGAATGTGTGTGAATGTGCACCACATTGTGTAACAGTGTTCCGCCATTATGGTGTGTGAAAGGGTGAATGTGAAGGAAGCACAATTTAAAGCGGATATGAGTGTGCGGGGCCGATTGGTTATAGGGTGCACGCCACATAGGCGCTAATGCATGACATGACTGGAAATACACACCCAAAATCCGAACACGTACCGTAAGCTGGCATCTGTTCATCATTTCTGTTCTCGGAAAATATATTTTAAAATATCTTCTTTACCTTTTATTTTTTTATATCCATTTCTGCTAAGCAGCAAGCTATATTGTATATGCTTAGATGACTTTGATTTATATTAGGATAAATTTGCATGACTGTAAAGATGAAACGGAAGTGGGGAGGAGGCTTCACTTCCGCTTGATCAGAGCTTCCGTGCTCCAGACTGTATGACCGGAAGCATTTAAAAATTGTGGGAGGCAACCGTCTGGACTAGTAACAAGGTAACATAGAGGTGTGTATAGTTGAGTGACGTGGCTGTACCAGTAAAGCAGACATGTGTTGTTGAAGTGTTATGAGTGTACCTGAGGGCAGTAGCATCCAGGAGTACACTCCTTCACGTCAGCACACAGCTCCTGGCGTCCCTGCAGTGCACACTGCTTCTCACAGGGGGCGCCACATTCAGAGTACAGGAACGGAGGTTCACAGTCTAAAAGGGGCAACGAACAACAACGTTAGGCTATTGGGAAACATTCTTAAACTCACTCATAAGACCAGTAGTACCAACGGCAGGCAGGCAGACAGACAGACACACAGACACACACACAGACACACAGACACACAGACACACACACACACACACACACACACACACACACACATCACATTTTATCATACTATGTGATGTCCTTGATGTATGGAAATAAAACTTGGTACAAGACAAATTTGTTCCAACTGCACCGGAGAGCTGAGGGCCTCGAGCTTTATAACTCTCTAATACGTGTTAAAGAGGGTCATGACTCTTATGTTAACCATGTAAGACATTTAGCATCGACGCCCCTAGGCTTTGGAATAAGTGGCAGTCACTGGAACATACTGTAATGTAGCCTATATCAAAACAATGCACATAATGGACAGCAATGGACTTTATTTTATAGACGTGCCCGATATTCTGTAATACAAATTGTATCACAGGACATCGGGCACATCTATTACAATGCATTGTGTGACAGATCCTCGGGTCAGGCCAACCACTCGGATAACGGCTGATTTACAAAAGGTGTCATTTGCCCTGCGGTGAACAACAGATAACATCTGGACAGTCAGAAGCATCAGGCTCCAGTTACGCACGCACATACATACATACATAAACGAACGCACACAGATAACAAAAGCTTATCTGTTTAATAAAGGATTTCGCCCACTGTAAAACACAAGCACACAAGTTTGTATTAAAGAAAATCTGTATTTTAGGATGGCAATGTTATGAAGGCCATTTTCTCCCTTCTTTTTTATTGTTGCGATTTTCATCATGATCTACAGGCTCATAATGCGTCACGCCATGAGATGGTAGACCTGCTATTTTCGGTGCTCGACACAGGCGCAACCCCAACCTGAATATTTTCATAATAGTAAGCCTAAATCTAAATTATTATGCTTTTCCCATAAAATTACCATTTCTCTTGTGAGTACCAGAACAATATTAATATTATTGGTACAGTGGCAGTACCTTTAGGGCAGCGGCATCCAGGCTGACAGTCAGCGCTCCCCTGGCATTCTATGCCCTGCTGGAGGTCAGAGCAGCGTTGGGGACACTCGTTGGCACACGCATCAAACTCCTGTCCCGCTGGACAACCCTTCTCATCTGTGAACACACCGGCAAAACCATCCATTTATTCAACACTACACACAATCACAACATCGCATGCATTAATTATGCCGCATTCATCGTCACACCAGCTGTAGGCTTTGGCTGCTGCTTGTACGATTACAGTCTCTCGACACAGTGGAATTCTCAGTGTTAAATCTGCAATCCATTAATCTGGATAAGAAATAAATTGGGCAGAATGAGAGACGCTGCGCCTCTGACATGTTAATGCCAGGAGAACCTGTTTCAAACCAGTGGAGATTTGGCGTACGGCCAAATGTGGGCACTAACCACTTAATCTTACACCAAATCCCTTTGACAGAATAGCCAATCGACAAGCTGAGCTATTTTTGGTTAAATGTTCCCCCCAGAATATAAATGCTGGGGTTTATATTCTATTCCCTCCCAACTATCTGCCCTCACACTGGCATTTCAAAGACGAATTTAAGGCTGATTTAGAAAGGTGGTCCCCTGTTCAATTACTTAACTACAAGCACTTCCTATTAAAATTCCACTTAAGTATTTCAAACAATTTGACCTACAGAGTAGTGTATACTGTGGAAAGAATAAATGTGAGAAAAATGGAGATGCAAGGATTCTGCCCGGCAGCAACGGTGTGTGCGTGTGTTTGTGTGTTTGTGTGTTTGTGTGTGTGTGTCTCACCACAGGGTTTGGTGTTGCAGGGTTTAACCTGGTTCTTCTCTCCTTCACACTTCCGCCCTCCGTTCTTGGGTGGAGGACTGGAGCAGGAGCGAGTGCGGATGGAGCGACCGCCACCACAGCGCTTGTCACAGCGAGACCAGGGACTCCAGCGAGACCAGCCTCCGTCCACTGTCACACACACACACACACATCATCATCATCATTTGTCAAGGCTAAATCTCATCAAATGGTTTATCTGTGTCTTAAATGACCGAATGCAGAATGGGCCTTGATATAGGTTGAAAAGCACCGCTCTGTGACCTCACTGACCTTTGCAGGGTCTGATGTTGCAGAAGCGGTGCTCCAGGTTGCCTCCCAGGATGTCCTGGCACCAGGTCCCGTTGGGCCCCGGGCTGTGGAAGGTTCTGATCCTCTGCTGCTGGCCCACTCCACAGGACCGAGAGCAGGACGCCCAGTCCCCCCACTCTGTCCACGAACAGTTCCTCTGGGCGCAGTCCGGCCCCGTGCACGCGTCGCCTCCGTCTAGAAACACCCCCAAAATTTGGCCCAGACATGAATGGAAAATGGCTTCTATAGGCTGCCGCCATTATGTGGAATGCCCTACCAAAACCTCTTAAGCCCTAATCCCCCGCCGGCGGGGGCAGCGGCTGTCCACCTCATGAACAGCTCTCAGCGGGTAAATGGGGCTGGTCAAGGTCTCAGGTTCCAACTCCGATATGTGGGACTACGCAAACTCAAAACTAAACGAAAAGCATGACTGACCTCAAAATACAATTGTGCATGGTTGAACCACTTGAACGTGTAACTTTGTAAGATCTACAAAAGCTTGTAGATCTGCAATTATCTCACATTTTGCGTGACACTGTCATACAACAAAGTATAAAATACAAGGTAAAGAAAGAAAAGCAGGTGTGCTTCCTCTGGAAAACTGCCCCATGCACTGCCCAGTGGGTGCTCAGCTTTAAATAAAACGTAACTGATTTATTTAGCAGATTTAATCTGCTCTGAATAATAAAACATGATAAATTTGCATCTGAGCCAGTCTTGCATCTGCCAAAGAACGGCAGTATTTTACAGTGAACACAAGAGCAGATATTTACCATTCTCCTGGTCTCATTTGAATAAATCCCCAAGAAGTACACACTAGACTACACTAAACCCAAATGACTAAATAAATCATTGCTGCAGGGCATAAACCTTCTATCTCCATATTTAATATTTTAATGTTTTTCGTAGATGAATTAAGAGAGTAGCACAAAAGTGGTGACAATTGCCAATGTACATGCTCACATGTGACTGACGTATTGTGAGCTTGTAGATCAGCCATTTTCACAATTTAAAATGTTTTTAAAATAATAATTAAAAAAAGGAATGGTTTTGCAAATACAAGGTTTTCACCCGACTGCGACAAAATGAAACAGCAGCCAAGTACTTATCTCTGCTGATGAACAAAAACACAGAATCAGTTCCTGAGATAAACAAGCCACCTCACAGTACCATCCACGGGCCATTAATACCATGCTTACAGGGCAAAGCATTATTTTCATTACACAGATTACATACCCCCTTCCGACCTCCCTCCAATGCTATAAAACTGTGAATAATCATTCTTCTTAAATGGCAAAAGGCCCATCTTTACTGTATGCCAGGTTCTTCGAAAAACCAATTTTCCGGGGGAAGTTTGTCAGTGAGACAGCGTGCCTCCGGTGTCACCTGCTCCCGGACACTGATCATGTCTATTGGCACAGTTAGAAGTGGCCTTGCTCAAGGACACTATGAAGGCACAGAGAGGTTAATGAGAGGATACAGGGCGCTTCTCTTTGGGTAAGCTCATGCTGACTTTCCAGTCCCAATTCTCAGTCCTTTGCGGCTGCCATTGTCACCTTTTTTTTTTATGAGATTATTTTTAGGCAGGTGTTACTGTATTAGCAACGGGAGACGGGAAGTAGAGTGCGAAGGAAAGATATTCAACACAGGTCCCAGTAATCTTTCCAAATTTGTCCAAGTGATGCAGACTGCTCCAGGGAAGATTATAGAGGTAAGACAGCTCCCCTCTCTGCAGTCTATTAATGAGCAGGCTACACTAAGACATTACCCATGTTCTGCATGAGGATTATTTATGAATGCACTCTCGTAGAAGGTGCAGGGTACCCATCTTAAATAGATTTAAATACTCTCTTGTACCATAGCTCATGATGCAAAGCGTTCTCAAACCTTTTAGACCGTGACCCAAAAGAGAAATTATATGTTTGCCCGGGATCCAAACTAGTGAAAATAGCAGATCTACAAGTTCACAATGTGGCGTGTTGTATAGAGGTTGTACCTGTGCACTGTGGCATGTTGTATAGAGGTTGTACCTGTGCACTGTGGCATGTTGCAGACCCTCTCCTGGTGGGAGGAGCCAGAGCAGGGGGGCTTGACACAGCGGCGGTGGCGTGACTTCAGGGCGGGCGGAGGGCGTCGCTGCAGGTCCTGGTGCAAGGACTCCATGACGACCAGGGAGAGAACCCTGCATCCTCATCTGGACACCAGAGACGAGACAGAGGGAGGATGAGACAGACTAATACCTAGAGAACCCTGCATCCTCATCTGGACACCAGAGACGAGACAGAGGGAGGATGAGACAAACTAATGCCTAGCCTGACACTCTTGAAACTACATTTTAATTTAGTTTCACTTCATTATTCAGACTGAAAGCCCTCCCCCCACGGCAGCAGTTTCTGGGATGGGCGTTGTCAAAGTGGCAGTCTTCGGTGATTGGTTCATACCAACCAAATCAGAATATTAGGAAAGCAGATGACGTTGTTGTCAATTATTGGCTATGGCTAACCCGGTTGCTAACCAAACAAACACAGCCAACGAGCGCTATACTAGCATGTAAACAAAAGCGGTAAAATATGTCGGATGATGATACCTGCCGTTTCTGTAAATAAACAATTTATCATAGGTCGATTTAATAGCCAGATTGATATGGTCGCGAGTTACCGCAGTGGGGGGCAGCCATGTTTGTTGTTTGACACTGTTGAGTGACGAGGCTGACGGCCAATCATCTGCTGCGATCGGATTTTTGATCGAGACTGATGCAGCCGTAGGGCGCAGCGTCACCAGACCTGAATCGCCAGGATTTATTTTAGCGATTCAGGGCTGGAGCCAGGCTAACAAATACCTCAAAATTGTACTTAATCCTTTCTGGGCGGGAACCCCTTTTGGTGTTTTAACTAAGCAAGGGCCTTTCTGTGTGGAGTTTGCATGTTCTCCCCGTGTCCCCTAGGGTAGGTACCCTCACAAAAACATGCAGTAATCCTGGTCTCTAAACTGCCTCCCCCTGGCCAGCCGGGGCGCCTGATGGAGGGGAAAGGAACTGGTTGGAATAACGTGTTCCTTCCACCCGCTACGTCCAACCAGGGAAACTCCCCCCTGTCAGGTGTAAAGGAGCAACTTGGACACTCAGGCATGAAGGGAGCATGAGTTAAGTCCGTTGCTCTCCCCAGGTTGGCGGAGGGTGTGTAGAGCCCAGGATCACAGTAGATGATTGGCACAGGGGTGAAAAATGGGTTACAAAATCGTGGGATAAAAAAAAATATATAAAAAAAAAAGACAATGTTTTCTGAAAAAGCTATGTTTCTGTCAGTCCTACAAATATTAGTGCAGTTATTTAGCAAAACCCGTGAGGATAGTGCAAATGGCCCCCCTAATAACTGGCAAAAAAGGTTCCATTGATTCAAGGTTGGAATATAATCGATTGATTGACACGACGGCCAAATGGCTACCGCGTTAAGTGGTCTGATGGGTGGGCCGCAAACTCTTTCGAGATTTTCAAGTGGGCCCTGATCCGACCTATGCTTATAGGTCTGTAACTGTACACTGTCTGTAACTACGAATGGAACCCAAATGGTCCTTGTTTTACCATTTGCGGTGCGATTTTAGTGTCCCATGTGTGGTTTAGTTTAGTGTACCGTACCAGTTTTTACAGTCAGTAACGATGCTGTCTCCTGGGTCTGCGTACTGCCAGTCAATCCCTCCAGGCCACGTCCAGGATGCATTGTTTATTGCTTAGACCATCTTCAGACAGAGATACAAGTCAGAGAGAAGGATGAAGAAAGAATACATTTACTGTTAGATGTCGTGCTAAAATATTGTAGTGTCAATTTACTGTAACTTTTATTTAGCACGCAGATAAGGGTAATCTAATTCAGTGTTTATCAAAGTGGGTTTCCGGGGACTCCCAGGGCCCTTGAAGAAGTTCCCTTCCTACATTAGAAAGTTTTGAGAACCCTAATTGGCATCAGTCAAGCTAACATATAAATGGTGCATTTATATAGCCGCCTTTATCCAAGACGCTTTACGTAGATTGTGCATTACATTCACCCATTCACACACACATTCATACACCGATGCCGGAGGAAACCATGCAAGGTACCAACCTGCACATCGGGAGCAATTAGGGGTTCAGTGTATTGCTCAAGGACACTTCAACACCAATTCTGGGGGAGCCTGGTTTTGAACTGGCAACCTTGCGGTTACCATCCAGCCAACTCTACCCCTGAGCCACCGCCGTATTCTTGACCTCTTTTCAGCCAGACGTGTAGGATAAAGGAAAACGTCTGGTATAATTTACCGTCGGCGGTGCCGTTGTGGTACTTGCAGCGACACTCCTCCCTGGCCACACACACACCGTCCTGCAGCACCGTGTCACTGGGGCAACCGCAGGTCCGCTCGCACCCCGGGGGGTCCAGGCACTCCGTGTCGCCATGGAGATCCGAACACGAGCGTGGACAGGGTTTCCCACAAGGCCAATCTTCCTGTCCCCCGCCGCAGTCTGCAAAGAGCACAGGGTGAAGTTGACTTTATACAGCTGAATAAATGAACAGCGAAAATTGTTCTTTTATTATTAGATTTTGGGAGGTGTGGGACCTTGCGAGGACCTTAGCCCTGAGCTTTCTCTGTCCTGTCCAAATAAAACTGCCCGGTAATGAGCTGACCTGAGCAGGTGGTGACGTTGTCATGGCAGCCGCGGCTCTGTGTGCTCTCCCCGTGACAGGGAAGACCTCCGAAGCGAGCGGGGGGGGGGGCTGTTACAGTGCCGGACGCGCCTGGACGAGCCCTCGCACGCCTCGCAGTCTGACCACGGCGACCACACGCTCCATGAGCCGTGAACTACAGACAGAGAGCGATGAAGAGAGACAGAGACACCGACAGTGACATACGATGAGATAATGAATTATGAAACACAGAACTTGTGTAAGGAGGAGGAGAGAAGAGTGACACAGAGCAGAGCAGATGAACCAAGCAGGTAGTAAAGAGGAAACAGCAGGATAAATTAATGAGTTAGTCACAAAAGTCGGGCAGATCCATCTTGATCACATGACTATAGAGATAAAGTGTACCAATTTGCCTTCGACCTGGCGGAGACAATAAAGCAACAGAGAGGCGAAGACAGACAGACAGATACCAGAAAAGAAAGGATCCAGTGCAATGATAATAGATATCCTGTACAAATATGCACTGTAAATATAAATCAAGTCAATGGCATGGCGTTATAAGAGGCGTGTGGGTTTTGCCTACCAGGACAGAATGAGATGACGGGACAGGGCTGTCTCTGGATCTGAACCCCGACTCCGTTGTGGATCTCGTGCTCTCCTGGACAGGCCTGACCTCCGGCCCTGGGCTCAGGACATCCACAGCTCCTGTAGCGAGACACGGACTCCGCTCCACATGTCCTGGAGCAGGGCGTCCAGTCCGACCACTCACACCAGTCACCTGGCACTGGAGAGTGTGGGGTACACGGGGAGATGGTTGGGAGATGGTTGTAGATTAGACAGAATGCTCCTATTTTCCATTAGCATTTATTGAGTGACAGAAATACATAGCTACAAGTGGATGGAGACAGTCATGGAAATGAAAGACAAAGTCCACTCAAACACATGATGGAAAACGTCCAAACTAATAGCTACAAGCGGATGGAAAGCGAGATGTCTCTTTGATGTAACGGACAAAGTGCACTCAAAAACCATCTGTTATGTTGAAGTACTGTACCAATGAAAATGTAGCCATTTAGGTTTTGTCAAGCTAGCCAGCTAAAATACATGGGGACAAAAACTAAGAACTATGCTCTGCTCAGGACTGGAGGTGGTAATAAACCAGGTTTTTTTTTTAGAGCATTAGATCAACAAGCAAACAGCGCTTTGTGTGCATGTACAGGATGCAGATCACGTTTTTACTTCTTTAAAAAATGTAATAAAATTATGTGGTACCTCCCCCTTCAGGGCGTGGTTCTGATTATAATGAAACATAGCGTTACATTTTCTGTTTTGTATGTAACATTACGGTGTGTGTGGACTCACCTGGACAGATCTCACTGCTGCAGTTGAGCCTCCCAGCCTCACAGGTACTGAAACAAACACCACACAATAATTATAATAAAATAGTATTGCAGTTCTTTGGAAGCTTTGGAGATTCTGACAGAGACGCTACAGAAGGTTGTAATGGTAGTACTACTCACTGCCAGGTCATCACAGGAGCGAGGACAGGAGGGCCCACAGCTGCTGAACACGGTCCCAGGGACCTGGGAGCACGGGGGCACTGAAACACACACAGAGAACATAGCATGTCACTAGCAGGGGTGGTACAGCTAGGAGAGCAACACAGACTTGTCAAAACGCAAGTTATCTATATAACTATGGTTCTATGAATACCGGATGACCGCCAGAGGCGGTGTTTTCAACACCTGGATATACATCGCGCGCACGCGCAGAGGTCGAATATTAATACCAAAAATGTCACTCGTGACCCCCTGTGGGCGTACCGATATAGGTGCCCAGTTCACAGGGTTCATCCTCATGGAAATCTTTTCGTCGGGATTCCGAGTGACAATGAACTCTGGCGGTCATCCGGTATTCATAGAACCATAGTTATATAGATAACTTGCGTTCTATTTCATACCTACTGACCGCCAGAGGCAGTGTTTTCAACACCTGGATGACTCATACCAACAAGGTCACGAGGAATCTGCGCTTACCGAGGTCGGTTTGCAGATCTAATGGACAGCCAAACATCCATCACCATAGGGTGAGGGAGAGTCCGGTTGGCTGGGTCTTGGCAAAAGCCCAAAACAGATGGAGCCCATTTGGCTGCACTGCAGCACAGATGTCCACCCCCTGGTCTGGCATGTCAAAATGCCTCTGGGGAGGCCTTGTGGCCTACTGAAGAAGTCTAGTATATAGGGCTGACTGTGGGGAAGACCATGTAGAGTTACAGTATATAGGGCTGACTGGGAGGGAAGACCATGTAGAGTTACAGTATATAGGGCTGACTGGGGGGAAGACCATGTAGAGTTACAGTATATAGGGCTGACTGGGGGGAAGACCGTGTAGAGTTACAGTATATAGGGCTGACTGGGGGGAAGACCATGTAGAGTTACAGTATATAGGGCTGACTGTGGGGAAGACCATGTAGAGTTACAGTATATAGGGCTGACTGGGGGGAAGACCATGTAGAGTTACAGTATATAGGGCTGACTGGGAGGGAAGACCATGTAGAGTTACAGTATATAGGGCTGACTGGGGGGGAAGACCATGTAGAGTTACAGTATATAGGGCTGACTGGGGGGAAGACCATGTAGAGTTACAGTATATAGGGCTGACTGGGAGGGAAGACCATGTAGAGTTACAGTATATAGGGCTGACTGGGGGGGAAGACCATGTAGAGTTACAGTATATAGGGCTGACTGGGGGGAAGACTGTGTAGAGTTACAGTATATAGGGCTGACTGGGGGGAAGACCATGTAGAGTTACAGTATATAGGGCTGACTGGGAGGGAAGACCATGTAGAGTTACAGTATATAGGGCTGACTGGGAGGGAAGACCATGTAGAGTTACAGTATATAGGGCTGACTGGGGGGGAAGACCATGTAGAGTTACAGTATATAGGGCTGACTGGGGGGAAGACTGTGTAGAGTTACAGTATATAGGGCTGACTGGGGGGAAGACCATGTAGAGTTACAGTATATAGGGCTGACTGGGGGGGAAGACCATGTAGAGTTACAGTATATAGGGCTGACTGGGAGGGAAGACCATGTAGAGTTACAGTATGTAGGGCTGACTGGGAGGGAAGACCATGTAGAGTTACAGTATATAGGGCTGACTATGGGGAAGACCATGTAGAGTTACAGTATATAGGGCTGACTGTGGGGAAGCGAATGTAGAGTTACAGTATATAGGGCTGACTGGGAGGGAAGACCATGTAGAGTTACAGTATATAGGGCTGACTGGGGGGGAAGACCATGTAGAGTTACAGTATATAGGGCTGACTGGGGGGGAAGACCATGTAGAGTTACAGTATATAGGGCTGACTGGGGGGGAAGACCATGTAGAGTTACAGTATATAGGGCTGACTGGGGGGGAAGACCATGTAGAGTTACAGTATATAGGGCTGACTGGGAGGGAAGACCATGTAGAGTTACAGTATATAGGGCTGACTGGGAGGGAAGACCGTGTAGAGTTACAGTATATAGGGCTGACTGGGGGGAAGACCATGTAGAGTTACAGTATATAGGGCTGACTGGGAGGGGGGAAGACCATGTAGAGTTACAGTATATAGGGCTGACTGGGGGGGAAGACCATGTAGAGTTACAGTATATAGGGCTGACTGGGGGGGAAGACCATGTAGAGTTACAGTATATAGGGCTGACTGGGGGGAAGACCATGTAGAGTTACAGTATATAGGGCTGACTGGGGGGAAGACCATGTAGAGTTACAGTATATAGGGCTGACTGGGGGGAAGACCATGTAGAGTTACAGTATATAGGGCTGACTGGGGGGAAGACCATGTAGAGTTACAGTATATAGGGCTGACTGGGGGGAAGACCATGTAGAGTTACAGTATATAGGGCTGACTGGGAGGGAAGACCATGTAGAGTTACAGTATATAGGGCTGACTGTGGGGAAGACCATGTAGAGTTACAGTATATAGGGCTGACTGGGAGGGAAGACCATGTAGAGTTACAGTATATAGGGCTGACTGTGGGGAAAACCATGTAGAGTTACAGTATATAGGGCTGACTGGGGGGAAGACCCTGTAGAGTTACAGTATATAGGGCTGACTGGGGGGAAGACCATGTAGAGTTACAGTATATAGGGCTGACTGGGGGGAAGACCATGTAGAGTTACAGTATATAGGGCTGTCTGGGGGGAAGGCCATGTAGAGTTACAGTATATAGGGCTGACTGGGAGGGAAGACCATGTAGAGTTACAGTATATAGGGCAGACTGGGGGGAAAGACCATGTAGAGTTACAGTATATAGGGCTGACTGGGAGGGAAGACCATGTAGAGTTACAGTATATAGGGCTGACTGGGGGGGAAGACCATGTAGAGTTACAGTATATAGGGCTGACTGGGGGGAAGACCATGTAGAGTTACAGTATATAGGGCTGACTGGGGGGAAGACCATGTAGAGTTACAGTATATAGGGCTGACTGGGAGGGAAGACCATGTAGAGTTACAGTATATAGGGCTGACTGGGAGGGAAGACCATGTAGAGTTACAGTATATAGGGCTGACTGGGGGGGGAAGACCATGTAGAGTTACAGTATATAGGGCTGACTGGGGGGGAAGACCATGTAGAGTTACAGTATATAGGGCTGACTGGGAGGGAAGACCATGTAGAGTTACAGTATATAGGGCTGACTGGGGGGGAAGACCATGTAGAGTTACAGTATATAGGGCTGACTGGGGGGGAAGACCATGTAGAGTTACAGTATATAGGGCTGACTGGGGGGAAGACCATGTAGAGTTACAGTATATAGGGCTGACTGTGGGGAAGACCATGTAGAGTTACAGTATATAGGGCTGACTATGGGGAAGACCATGTAGAGTTACAGTATATAGGGCTGACTGGGGGGAAGACCATGTAGAGTTACAGTATATAGGGCTGACTGGGGGGGAAGACCATGTAGAGTTACAGTATATAGGGCTGACTGGGGGGAAGACCATGTAGAGTTACAGTATATAGGGCTGACTGGGAGGGAAGACCATGTAGAGTTACAGTATATAGGGCTGACTGTGGGGAAGACCATGTAGAGTTACAGTATATAGGGCTGACTGGGGGGAGACCATGTAGAGTTACAGTATATAGGGCTGACTGGGGGGGAGACCATGTAGAGTTACATTATATAGGGCTGACTGTGGGGGAAGACCATGTAGAGTTACAGTATATAGGGCTGACTGTGGGGAAGACCATGTAGAGTTACAGTATATAGGGCTGACTGTGGGGAAGACCATGTAGAGATACTGTAACTCCACATGGTCTTCCCCCCAGTCAGCCCTATATACTGTAACTCTACATGGTCTTCCCCCCCAGTCAGCCCTATATACTGTAACTCTACATGGTCTTCCCCCCCAGTCAGCCCTATATACTGTAACTCTACATGGTCTTCCCCCCAGTCTGCCCTATATACTGTAACTCTACATGGTCTTCCCTCCCAGTCAGCCCTATATACTGTAACTCTACATGGTCTTCTTATAGTCGGAGCATTATCACAGCAAACCACACTCTATAGTAGGGAGCATTATCACAACAGACCACACTCTATAGTAGGATCATTATCACAACAAACCACTCTATAGTAGGGAGCATTATCACAACAAACCACACTCTATAGTAGGGAGCATTATCACAACAAACCACACTCTATAGTAGGATCATTATCACAACAAACCACACTCTATAGTAGGAGCATTATCACAACAAACCACACTCTATAGTAGGGAGCATTATCACAACAAACCACACTCTATAGTAGGGAGCATTATCACAACAAACCACACTCTATAGTAGGATCATTATCACAACAATACACTCTATAGTAGGGAGCATTATCACGACAAACCACACTCTATAGTAGGAGCATTATCACAACAAACCACACTCTATAGTAGGAGCATTATCACAACAAACCACTCTATAGTAGGGAGCATTATCACAACAAACCACACTCTATAGTAGGAGCATTATCACAACAAACCACACTCTATAGTAGGAGCATTATCACAACAAACCACACTCTAAAGTAGGAGCATTATCACAACAAACCACACTCTATAGTAGGATCATTATCACAACAAACCACACTCTATAGTAGGGAGCATTATCACAACAAACCACACTCTATAGTAGGAGCATTATCACAACAAACCACACTCTATAGTAGGAGCATTATCACAGCAAACCACACTCTATAGTAGGGAGCATTATCACAACAAACCACACTCTATAGTAGGGAGCATTATCACAACAAACCACACTCTATAGTAGGAGCATTATCACAACAAACCACTCTATAGTAGGAGCATTATCACAACAAACCACACTCTATAGTAGGAGCATTATCACAGCAAACCACTCTATAGTAGGAGCATTATCACAACAAACCACACTCTATAGTAGGAGCATTATCACAACAAACCACTCTATAGTAGGGAGCATTATCACAACAAACCACACTCTATAGTAGGGAGCATTATCACAACAAACCACACTATAGTAGGGAGCATTATCACAACAAACCACTCTATAGTAGGGAGCATTATCACAACAAACCACACTCCATAGTAGGATCATTATCACAACAATACACTCTATAGTAGGGAGCATTATCACAACAAACCACACTCTATAGTAGGATCATTATCACAACAAACCACACTCTATAGTAGGAGCATTATCACAACAAACCACACTCTAAAGTAGGAGCATTATCACAACAAACCACACTCTATAGTAGGATCATTATCACAACAAACCACACTCTATAGTAGGGAGCATTATCACAACAAACCACACTCTATAGTAGGAGCATTATCACAGCAAACCACACTCTATAGTAGGGAGCATTATCACAACAAACCACACTCTATAGTAGGGAGCATTATCACAACAAACCACACTCTATAGTAGGAGCATTATCACAACAAACCACTCTATAGTAGGGAGCATTATCACAACAAACCACACTCTATAGTAGGAGCATTATCACAACAAACCACACTCTATAGTAGGAGCATTATCACAACAAACCACACTCTAAAGTAGGAGCATTATCACAACAAACCACACTCTATAGTAGGATCATTATCACAACAAACCACACTCTATAGTAGGGAGCATTATCACAACAAACCACACTCTATAGTAGGAGCATTATCACAACAAACCACACTCTATAGTAGGAGCATTATCACAGCAAACCACACTCTATAGTAGGGAGCATTATCACAACAAACCACACTCTATAGTAGGGAGCATTATCACAACAAACCACACTCTATAGTAGGAGCATTATCACAACAAACCACTCTATAGTAGGAGCATTATCACAACAAACCACACTCTATAGTAGGAGCATTATCACAGCAAACCACTCTATAGTAGGAGCATTATCACAACAAACCACACTCTATAGTAGGAGCATTATCACAACAAACCACTCTATAGTAGGGAGCATTATCACAACAAACCACACTCTATAGTAGGGAGCATTATCACAACAAACCACACTATAGTAGGGAGCATTATCACAACAAACCACTCTATAGTAGGGAGCATTATCACAACAAACCACACTCCATAGTAGGATCATTATCACAACAATACACTCTATAGTAGGGAGCATTATCACAACAAACCACACTCTATAGTAGGATCATTATCACAACAAACCACACTCTATAGTAGGAGCATTATCACAACAAACCACACTCTAAAGTAGGAGCATTATCACAACAAACCACACTCTATAGTAGGATCATTATCACAACAAACCACACTCTATAGTAGGGAGCATTATCACAACAAACCACACTCTATAGTAGGAGCATTATCACAGCAAACCACACTCTATAGTAGGGAGCATTATCACAACAAACCACACTCTATAGTAGGGAGCATTATCACAACAAACCACACTCTATAGTAGGAGCATTATCACAACAAACCACTCTATAGTAGGAGCATTATCACAACAAACCACACTCTATAGTAGGAGCATTATCACAGCAAACCACTCTATAGTAGGAGCATTATCACAACAAACCACACTCTATAGTAGGAGCATTATCACAACAAACCACTCTATAGTAGGGAGCATTATCACAACAAACCACACTCTATAGTAGGGAGCATTATCACAACAAACCACACTATAGTAGGGAGCATTATCACAACAAACCACTCTATAGTAGGGAGCATTATCACAACAAACCACACTCCATAGTAGGATCATTATCACAACAATACACTCTATAGTAGGGAGCATTATCACAACAAACCACACTCTATAGTAGGATCATTATCACAACAAACCACACTCTATAGTAGGGAGCATTATCACAACAAACCACACTCTATAGTAGGAGCATTATCACAACAAACCACTCTATAGTAGGAGCATTATCACAACAAACCACACTCTATAGTTTTAGCATTATCACAACAAACCACTCTATAGTAGGGAGCATTATCACAACAAACCACACTCTATAGTTGGGAGCATTATCACAACAAACCACTCTATAGTAGGGAGCATTATCACAACAAACCACACTCTATAGTAGGAGCATTATCACAACAAACCACTCTATAGTAGGAGCATTATCACAACAAACCACACTCTATAGTTTTAGCATTATCACAACAAACCACTCTATAGTAGGGAGCATTATCACAACAAACCACACTCTATAGTAGGGAGCATTATCACAACAAACCACACTATAGTAGGGAGCATTATCACAGCAAACCACACTCTATAGTAGGAGCATTATCACAACAGACCACACTCTATAGTAGGATCATTATCACAACAAACCACTCTATAGTAGGGAGCATTATCACAACAAACCACACTCTATAGTAGGAGCATTATCACAACAAACCACACTCTAAAGTAGGAGCATTATCACAACAAACCACACTCTATAGTTGGGAGCATTATCACAACAAACCACACTCTATAGTAGGAGCATTATCACAACAAACCACACTCTATAGTAGGAGCATTATCACAACAAACCACACTATAGTAGGAGCATTATCACAACAAACCACACTCTATAGTAGGGAGCATTATCACAACAAACCACACTCTATAGTAGGGAGCATTATCACAACAAACCACTCTATAGTAGGAGCATTATCACAACAAACCACACTCTATAGTAGGATCATTATCACAACAAACCACACCATGGTGGGAGGGAAGACCATGTAGAGTTACAGTATATAGGGCTGACTGGGGGGAAGACCATGTAGAGTTACAGTATATAGGGCTGACTGGGAGGGAAGACCATGTAGAGTTACAGTATATAGGGCTGACTGGGGGGGAAGACCATGTAGAGTTACAGTATATAGGGCTGACTGGGGGGAAGACCGTGTAGAGTTACAGTATATAGGGCTGACTGGGGGGAAGACCATGTAGAGTTACAGTATATAGGGCTGACTGGGGGGAAGACCATGTAGAGTTACAGTATATAGGGCTGACTGGGAGGGAAGACCATGTAGAGTTACAGTATGTAGGGCTGACTGGGAGGGAAGACCATGTAGAGTTACAGTATATAGGGCTGACTGGGAGGGAAGACCATGTAGAGTTACAGTATATAGGGCTGACTATGGGGAAGACCATGTAGAGTTACAGTATATAGGGCTGACTGGGAGGGAAGACCATGTAGAGTTACAGTATATAGGGCTGACTGGGAGGGAGACCATGTAGAGTTACAGTATATAGGGCTGACTGGGGGGAAGACCATGTAGAGTTACAGTATATAGGGCTGACTGGGGGGGAAGACCATGTAGAGTTACAGTATATAGGGCTGACTGGGGGGGAAGACCATGTAGAGTTACAGTATATAGGGCTGACTGGGGGGGAAGACCATGTAGAGTTACAGTATATAGGGCTGACTGGGGGGGAAGACCATGTAGAGTTACAGTATATAGGGCTGACTGGGAGGGAAGACCATGTAGAGTTACAGTATATAGGGCTGACTGGGAGGGAAGACCGTGTAGAGTTACAGTATATAGGGCTGACTGGGGGGAAGACCATGTAGAGTTACAGTATATAGGGCTGACTGGGAGGGGGGAAGACCATGTAGAGTTACAGTATATAGGGCTGACTGGGGGGGAAGACCATGTAGAGTTACAGTATATAGGGCTGACTGGGAGGGAAGACCATGTAGAGTTACAGTATATAGGGCTGACTGGGGGGAAGACCATGTAGAGTTACAGTATATAGGGCTGACTGGGGGGAAGACCATGTAGAGTTACAGTATATAGGGCTGACTGGGGGGAAGACCATGTAGAGTTACAGTATATAGGGCTGACTGGGGGGAAGACCATGTAGAGTTACAGTATATAGGGCTGACTGGGGGGAAGACCGTGTAGAGTTACAGTATATAGGGCTGACTGGGGGGAAGACCATGTAGAGTTACAGTATATAGGGCTGACTGGGGGGAAGACCATGTAGAGTTACAGTATATAGGGCTGACTGGGAGGGAAGACCATGTAGAGTTACAGTATATAGGGCTGACTGTGGGGAAGACCATGTAGAGTTACAGTATATAGGGCTGACTGGGAGGGAAGACCATGTAGAGTTACAGTATATAGGGCTGACTGGGGGGAAGACGGGTAGAGTTACAGTATATAGGGCTGACTGGGGGGAAGACCATGTAGAGTTACAGTATATAGGGCTGACTGGGGGGAAGACCATGTAGAGTTACAGTATATAGGGCTGACTGGGAGGGAAGACCATGTAGAGTTACAGTATATAGGGCTGACTGTGGGGAAGACCATGTAGAGTTACAGTATATAGGGCTGACTGGGGGGAAGACCATGTAGAGTTACAGTATATAGGGCTGACTGGGAGGGAAGACCATGTAGAGTTACAGTATATAGGGCTGACTGGGGGGGAAGACCATGTAGAGTTACAGTATATAGGGCTGACTGGGGGGAAGACCATGTAGAGTTACAGTATATAGGGCTGACTGGGAGGGAAGACCATGTAGAGTTACAGTATATAGGGCTGACTGGGGGGGAAGACCATGTAGAGTTACAGTATATAGGGCTGACTGGGGGGAAGACTGTGTAGAGTTACAGTATATAGGGCTGACTGGGGGGAAGACCATGTAGAGTTACAGTATATAGGGCTGACTGGGAGGGAAGACCATGTAGAGTTACAGTATATAGGGCTGACTGGGAGGGAAGACCATGTAGAGTTACAGTATATAGGGCTGACTGGGGGGGAAGACCATGTAGAGTTACAGTATATAGGGCTGACTGGGGGAAGACTGTGTAGAGTTACAGTATATAGGGCTGACTGGGGGGAAGACCATGTAGAGTTACAGTATATAGGGCTGACTGGGGGGGAAGACCATGTAGAGTTACAGTATATAGGGCTGACTGGGAGGGAAGACCATGTAGAGTTACAGTATGTAGGGCTGACTGGGAGGGAAGACCATGTAGAGTTACAGTATATAGGGCTGACTATGGGGAAGACCATGTAGAGTTACAGTATATAGGGCTGACTGTGGGGAAGACCATGTAGAGTTACAGTATATAGGGCTGACTGGGAGGGAAGACCATGTAGAGTTACAGTATATAGGGCTGACTGGGGGGGGAAGACCATGTAGAGTTACAGTATATAGGGCTGACTGGGGGGAAGACCATGTAGAGTTACAGTATATAGGGCTGACTGGGGGGGGAAGACCATGTAGAGTTACAGTATATAGGGCTGACTGGGGGGAAGACCATGTAGAGTTACAGTATATAGGGCTGACTGTGGGGAAGACCATGTAGAGTTACAGTATATAGGGCTGACTGGGAGGGAAGACCATGTAGAGTTACAGTATATAGGGCTGACTGGGGGGGAAGACCATGTAGAGTTACAGTATATAGGGCTGACTGGGGGGGAAGACCATGTAGAGTTACAGTATATAGGGCTGACTGGGGGGAAGACCATGTAGAGTTACAGTATATAGGGCTGACTGGGGGGAAGACCATGTAGAGTTACAGTATATAGGGCTGACTGTGGGGAAAACCATGTAGAGTTACAGTATATAGGGCTGACTGGGGGGAAGACCCTGTAGAGTTACAGTATATAGGGCTGACTGGGGGGAAGACCATGTAGAGTTACAGTATATAGGGCTGACTGGGAGGGAAGACCGTGTAGAGTTACAGTATATAGGGCTGACTGGGGGGAAGACCATGTAGAGTTACAGTATATAGGGCTGACTGGGAGGGGGGAAGACCATGTAGAGTTACAGTATATAGGGCTGACTGGGGGGGAAGACCATGTAGAGTTACAGTATATAGGGCTGACTGGGGGGGAAGACCATGTAGAGTTACAGTATATAGGGCTGACTGGGGGGAAGACCATGTAGAGTTACAGTATATAGGGCTGACTGGGGGGAAGACCATGTAGAGTTACAGTATATAGGGCTGACTGGGGGGAAGACCATGTAGAGTTACAGTATATAGGGCTGACTGGGGGGAAGACCGTGTAGAGTTACAGTATATAGGGCTGACTGGGGGGAAGACCATGTAGTTACAGTATATAGGGCTGACTGGGGGGAAGACCATGTAGAGTTACAGTATATAGGGCTGACTGGGAGGGAAGACCATGTAGAGTTACAGTATATAGGGCTGACTGTGGGGAAGACCGTGTAGAGTTACAGTATATAGGGCTGACTGGGAGGGAAGACCATGTAGAGTTACAGTATATAGGGCTGACTATGGGGAAGACCATGTAGAGTTACAGTATATAGGGCTGACTGTGGGGAAGACCATGTAGAGTTACAGTATATAGGGCTGACTGGGAGGGAAGACCATGTAGAGTTACAGTATATAGGGCTGACTGGGGGGGGAAGACCATGTAGAGTTACAGTATATAGGGCTGACTGGGGGGAAGACCATGTAGAGTTACAGTATATAGGGCTGACTGGGGGGGGAAGACCATGTAGAGTTACAGTATATAGGGCTGACTGGGGGGGAAGACCATGTAGAGTTACAGTATATAGGGCTGACTGGGGGGAAGACCATGTAGAGTTACAGTATATAGGGCTGACTGGGAGGGAAGACCATGTAGAGTTACAGTATATAGGGCTGACTGGGGGGGAAGACCATGTAGAGTTACAGTATATAGGGCTGACTGGGGGGAAGACCATGTAGAGTTACAGTATATAGGGCTGACTGGGGGGAAGACCATGTAGAGTTACAGTATATAGGGCTGACTGGGAGGGAAGACCATGTAGAGTTACAGTATATAGGGCTGACTGGGAGGGAAGACCATGTAGAGTTACAGTATATAGGGCTGACTGGGGGGGGAAGACCATGTAGAGTTACAGTATATAGGGCTGACTGGGGGGGAAGACCATGTAGAGTTACAGTATATAGGGCTGACTGGGGGGAAGACCATGTAGAGTTACAGTATATAGGGTTAGGGTTAGGGTTAGGGTCACAACAAACCACACTCTATAGTAGGATCATTATCACAACAAACCACACTCTATAGTAGGGAGCATTATCACAACAAACCACACTCTATAGTAGGAGCATTATCACAACAAACCACACTCTATAGTAGGAGCATTATCACAGCAAACCACACTCTATAGTAGGGAGCATTATCACAACAAACCACACTCTATAGTAGGGAGCATTATCACAACAAACCACACTCTATAGTAGGAGCATTATCACAACAAACCACTCTATAGTAGGAGCATTATCACAACAAACCACACTCTATAGTAGGAGCATTATCACAGCAAACCACTCTATAGTAGGAGCATTATCACAACAAACCACTCTATAGTAGGAGCATTATCACAGCAAACCACTCTATAGTAGGAGCATTATCACAACAAACCACACTCTATAGTAGGAGCATTATCACAACAAACCACTCTATAGTAGGGAGCATTATCACAACAAACCACACTCTATAGTAGGGAGCATTATCACAACAAACCACACTATAGTAGGGAGCATTATCACAACAAACCACTCTATAGTAGGGAGCATTATCACAACAAACCACACTCCATAGTAGGATCATTATCACAACAATACACTCTATAGTAGGGAGCATTATCACAACAAACCACACTCTATAGTAGGATCATTATCACAACAAACCACACTCTATAGTAGGAGCATTATCACAACAAACCACACTCTAAAGTAGGAGCATTATCACAACAAACCACACTCTATAGTAGGATCATTATCACAACAAACCACACTCTATAGTAGGGAGCATTATCACAACAAACCACACTCTATAGTAGGAGCATTATCACAGCAAACCACACTCTATAGTAGGGAGCATTATCACAACAAACCACACTCTATAGTAGGGAGCATTATCACAACAAACCACACTCTATAGTAGGAGCATTATCACAACAAACCACTCTATAGTAGGAGCATTATCACAACAAACCACACTCTATAGTAGGAGCATTATCACAGCAAACCACTCTATAGTAGGAGCATTATCACAACAAACCACACTCTATAGTAGGAGCATTATCACAACAAACCACTCTATAGTAGGGAGCATTATCACAACAAACCACACTCTATAGTAGGGAGCATTATCACAACAAACCACACTATAGTAGGGAGCATTATCACAACAAACCACACTCCATAGTAGGATCATTATCACAACAATACACTCTATAGTAGGGAGCATTATCACAACAAACCACACTCTATAGTAGGATCATTATCACAACAAACCACACTCTATAGTAGGGAGCATTATCACAACAAACCACACTCTATAGTAGGAGCATTATCACAACAAACCACTCTATAGTAGGAGCATTATCACAACAAACCACACTCTATAGTTTTAGCATTATCACAACAAACCACTCTATAGTAGGGAGCATTATCACAACAAACCACACTCTATAGTTGGGAGCATTATCACAACAAACCACTCTATAGTAGGGAGCATTATCACAACAAACCACACTCTATAGTAGGAGCATTATCACAACAAACCACTCTATAGTAGGAGCATTATCACAACAAACCACACTCTATAGTTTTAGCATTATCACAACAAACCACTCTATAGTAGGGAGCATTATCACAACAAACCACACTCTATAGTAGGGAGCATTATCACAACAAACCACACTATAGTAGGGAGCATTATCACAGCAAACCACACTCTATAGTAGGAGCATTATCACAACAGACCACACTCTATAGTAGGATCATTATCACAACAAACCACTCTATAGTAGGGAGCATTATCACAACAAACCACACTCTATAGTAGGAGCATTATCACAACAAACCACACTCTAAAGTAGGAGCATTATCACAACAAACCACACTCTATAGTTGGGAGCATTATCACAACAAACCACACTCTATAGTAGGAGCATTATCACAACAAACCACACTCTATAGTAGGAGCATTATCACAACAAACCACACTATAGTAGGAGCATTATCACAACAAACCACACTCTATAGTAGGGAGCATTATCACAACAAACCACACTCTATAGTAGGGAGCATTATCACAACAAACCACTCTATAGTAGGAGCATTATCACAACAAACCACACTCTATAGTAGGATCATTATCACAACAAACCACACCATGGTGGGAGGGAAGACCATGTAGAGTTACAGTATATAGGGCTGACTGGGGGGAAGACCATGTAGAGTTACAGTATATAGGGCTGACTGGGAGGGAAGACCATGTAGAGTTACAGTATATAGGGCTGACTGGGGGGGAAGACCATGTAGAGTTACAGTATATAGGGCTGACTGGGGGGAAGACCGTGTAGAGTTACAGTATATAGGGCTGACTGGGGGGAAGACCATGTAGAGTTACAGTATATAGGGCTGACTGGGGGGAAGACCATGTAGAGTTACAGTATATAGGGCTGACTGGGAGGGAAGACCATGTAGAGTTACAGTATGTAGGGCTGACTGGGAGGGAAGACCATGTAGAGTTACAGTATATAGGGCTGACTGGGAGGGAAGACCATGTAGAGTTACAGTATATAGGGCTGACTATGGGGAAGACCATGTAGAGTTACAGTATATAGGGCTGACTGGGAGGGAAGACCATGTAGAGTTACAGTATATAGGGCTGACTGGGAGGGAGACCATGTAGAGTTACAGTATATAGGGCTGACTGGGGGGAAGACCATGTAGAGTTACAGTATATAGGGCTGACTGGGGGGGAAGACCATGTAGAGTTACAGTATATAGGGCTGACTGGGGGGGAAGACCATGTAGAGTTACAGTATATAGGGCTGACTGGGGGGGAAGACCATGTAGAGTTACAGTATATAGGGCTGACTGGGGGGGAAGACCATGTAGAGTTACAGTATATAGGGCTGACTGGGAGGGAAGACCATGTAGAGTTACAGTATATAGGGCTGACTGGGAGGGAAGACCGTGTAGAGTTACAGTATATAGGGCTGACTGGGGGGAAGACCATGTAGAGTTACAGTATATAGGGCTGACTGGGAGGGGGGAAGACCATGTAGAGTTACAGTATATAGGGCTGACTGGGGGGGAAGACCATGTAGAGTTACAGTATATAGGGCTGACTGGGAGGGAAGACCATGTAGAGTTACAGTATATAGGGCTGACTGGGGGGAAGACCATGTAGAGTTACAGTATATAGGGCTGACTGGGGGGAAGACCATGTAGAGTTACAGTATATAGGGCTGACTGGGGGGAAGACCATGTAGAGTTACAGTATATAGGGCTGACTGGGGGGAAGACCATGTAGAGTTACAGTATATAGGGCTGACTGGGGGGAAGACCGTGTAGAGTTACAGTATATAGGGCTGACTGGGGGGAAGACCATGTAGAGTTACAGTATATAGGGCTGACTGGGGGGAAGACCATGTAGAGTTACAGTATATAGGGCTGGCTGGGAGGGAAGACCATGTAGAGTTACAGTATATAGGGCTGACTGTGGGGAAGACCATGTAGAGTTACAGTATATAGGGCTGACTGGGAGGGAAGACCATGTAGAGTTACAGTATATAGGGCTGACTGGGGGGAAGACGGGTAGAGTTACAGTATATAGGGCTGACTGGGGGGAAGACCATGTAGAGTTACAGTATATAGGGCTGACTGGGGGGAAGACCATGTAGAGTTACAGTATATAGGGCTGACTGGGAGGGAAGACCATGTAGAGTTACAGTATATAGGGCTGACTGTGGGGAAGACCATGTAGAGTTACAGTATATAGGGCTGACTGGGGGGAAGACCATGTAGAGTTACAGTATATAGGGCTGACTGGGAGGGAAGACCATGTAGAGTTACAGTATATAGGGCTGACTGGGGGGGAAGACCATGTAGAGTTACAGTATATAGGGCTGACTGGGGGGAAGACCATGTAGAGTTACAGTATATAGGGCTGACTGGGAGGGAAGACCATGTAGAGTTACAGTATATAGGGCTGACTGGGGGGGAAGACCATGTAGAGTTACAGTATATAGGGCTGACTGGGGGGAAGACTGTGTAGAGTTACAGTATATAGGGCTGACTGGGGGGAAGACCATGTAGAGTTACAGTATATAGGGCTGACTGGGAGGGAAGATTATGTAGAGTTACAGTATATAGGGCTGACTGGGAGGGAAGACCATGTAGAGTTACAGTATATAGGGCTGACTGGGGGGGAAGACCATGTAGAGTTACAGTATATAGGGCTGACTGGGGGAAGACTGTGTAGAGTTACAGTATATAGGGCTGACTGGGGGGAAGACCATGTAGAGTTACAGTATATAGGGCTGACTGGGGGGGAAGACCATGTAGAGTTACAGTATATAGGGCTGACTGGGAGGGAAGACCATGTAGAGTTACAGTATGTAGGGCTGACTGGGAGGGAAGACCATGTAGAGTTACAGTATATAGGGCTGACTATGGGGAAGACCATGTAGAGTTACAGTATATAGGGCTGACTGTGGGGAAGACCATGTAGAGTTACAGTATATAGGGCTGACTGGGAGGGAAGACCATGTAGAGTTACAGTATATAGGGCTGACTGGGGGGGGAAGACCATGTAGAGTTACAGTATATAGGGCTGACTGGGGGGAAGACCATGTAGAGTTACAGTATATAGGGCTGACTGGGGGGGGAAGACCATGTAGAGTTACAGTATATAGGGCTGACTGGGGGGAAGACCATGTAGAGTTACAGTATATAGGGCTGACTGTGGGGAAGACCATGTAGAGTTACAGTATATAGGGCTGACTGGGAGGGAAGACCATGTAGAGTTACAGTATATAGGGCTGACTGGGGGGGAAGACCATGTAGAGTTACAGTATATAGGGCTGACTGGGGGGGAAGACCATGTAGAGTTACAGTATATAGGGCTGACTGGGGGGAAGACCATGTAGAGTTACAGTATATAGGGCTGACTGGGGGGAAGACCATGTAGAGTTACAGTATATAGGGCTGACTGTGGGGAAAACCATGTAGAGTTACAGTATATAGGGCTGACTGGGGGGAAGACCCTGTAGAGTTACAGTATATAGGGCTGACTGGGGGGAAGACCATGTAGAGTTACAGTATATAGGGCTGACTGGGAGGGAAGACCGTGTAGAGTTACAGTATATAGGGCTGACTGGGAGGGGGGAAGACCATGTAGAGTTACAGTATATAGGGCTGACTGGGGGGGAAGACCATGTAGAGTTACAGTATATAGGGCTGACTGGGGGGGAAGACCATGTAGAGTTACAGTATATAGGGCTGACTGGGGGGAAGACCATGTAGAGTTACAGTATATAGGGCTGACTGGGGGGAAGACCATGTAGAGTTACAGTATATAGGGCTGACTGGGGGGAAGACCATGTAGAGTTACAGTATATAGGGCTGACTGGGGGGAAGACCGTGTAGAGTTACAGTATATAGGGCTGACTGGGGGGAAGACCATGTAGTTACAGTATATAGGGCTGACTGGGGGGAAGACCATGTAGAGTTACAGTATATAGGGCTGACTGGGAGGGAAGACCATGTAGAGTTACAGTATATAGGGCTGACTGTGGGGAAGACCATGTAGAGTTACAGTATATAGGGCTGACTGGGAGGGAAGACCATGTAGAGTTACAGTATATAGGGCTGACTATGGGGAAGACCATGTAGAGTTACAGTATATAGGGCTGACTGTGGGGAAGACCATGTAGAGTTACAGTATATAGGGCTGACTGGGAGGGAAGACCATGTAGAGTTACAGTATATAGGGCTGACTGGGGGGGGAAGACCATGTAGAGTTACAGTATATAGGGCTGACTGGGGGGAAGACCATGTAGAGTTACAGTATATAGGGCTGACTGGGGGGGGAAGACCATGTAGAGTTACAGTATATAGGGCTGACTGGGGGGGAAGACCATGTAGAGTTACAGTATATAGGGCTGACTGGGGGGAAGACCATGTAGAGTTACAGTATATAGGGCTGACTGGGAGGGAAGACCATGTAGAGTTACAGTATATAGGGCTGACTGGGGGGGAAGACCATGTAGAGTTACAGTATATAGGGCTGACTGGGGGGAAGACCATGTAGAGTTACAGTATATAGGGCTGACTGGGGGGAAGACCATGTAGAGTTACAGTATATAGGGCTGACTGGGAGGGAAGACCATGTAGAGTTACAGTATATAGGGCTGACTGGGAGGGAAGACCATGTAGAGTTACAGTATATAGGGCTGACTGGGGGGGGAAGACCATGTAGAGTTACAGTATATAGGGCTGACTGGGGGGGAAGACCATGTAGAGTTACAGTATATAGGGCTGACTGGGGGGAAGACCATGTAGAGTTACAGTATATAGGGTTAGGGTTAGGGTTAGGGTCACAACAAACCACACTCTATAGTAGGATCATTATCACAACAAACCACACTCTATAGTAGGGAGCATTATCACAACAAACCACACTCTATAGTAGGAGCATTATCACAACAAACCACACTCTATAGTAGGAGCATTATCACAGCAAACCACACTCTATAGTAGGGAGCATTATCACAACAAACCACACTCTATAGTAGGGAGCATTATCACAACAAACCACACTCTATAGTAGGAGCATTATCACAACAAACCACTCTATAGTAGGAGCATTATCACAACAAACCACACTCTATAGTAGGAGCATTATCACAGCAAACCACTCTATAGTAGGAGCATTATCACAACAAACCACTCTATAGTAGGAGCATTATCACAACAAACCACTCTATAGTAGGGAGCATTATCACAACAAACCACACTCTATAGTAGGGAGCATTAACACAACAAACCACACTATAGTAGGGAGCATTATCACAACAAACCACTCTATAGTAGGGAGCATTATCACAACAAACCACACTCCATAGTAGGATCATTATCACAACAATACACTCTATAGTAGGGAGCATTATCACAACAAACCACACTCTATAGTAGGATCATTATCACAACAAACCACACTCTATAGTAGGGAGCATTATCACAACAAACCACACTCTATAGTAGGAGCATTATCACAACAAACCACTCTATAGTAGGAGCATTATCACAACAAACCACACTCTATAGTTTTAGCATTATCACAACAAACCACTCTATAGTAGGGAGCATTATCACAACAAACCACACTCTATAGTAGGGAGCATTATCACAACAAACCACACTATAGTAGGGAGCATTATCACAGCAAACCACACTCTATAGTAGGAGCATTATCACAACAGACCACACTCTATAGTAGGATCATTATCACAACAAACCACTCTATAGTAGGGAGCATTATCACAACAAACCACACTCTATAGTAGGAGCATTATCACAACAAACCACACTCTAAAGTAGGAGCATTATCACAACAAACCACACTCTATAGTTGGGAGCATTATCACAACAAACCACACTCTATAGTAGGAGCATTATCACAACAAACCACACTCTATAGTAGGAGCATTATCACAACAAACCACACTATAGTAGGAGCATTATCACAACAAACCACACTCTATAGTAGGGAGCATTATCACAACAAACCACACTCTAAAGTAGGGAGCATTATCACAACAAACCACTCTATAGTAGGAGCATTATCACAACAAACCACACTCTATAGTAGGATCATTATCACAACAAACCACACCATGGTGGGAGGGAAGACCATGTAGAGTTACAGTATATAGGGCTGACTGGGGGGAAGACCATGTAGAGTTACAGTATATAGGGCTGACTGGGAGGGAAGACCATGTAGAGTTACAGTATATAGGGCTGACTGGGGGGGAAGACCATGTAGAGTTACAGTATATAGGGCTGACTGGGGGGAAGACCGTGTAGAGTTACAGTATATAGGGCTGACTGGGGGGAAGACCATGTAGAGTTACAGTATGTAGGGCTGACTGGGAGGGAAGACCATGTAGAGTTACAGTATATAGGGCTGACTGGGAGGGAAGACCATGTAGAGTTACAGTATATAGGGCTGACTGTGGGGAAGACCATGTAGAGTTACAGTATATAGGGCTGACTGGGAGGGAAGACCATGTAGAGTTACAGTATATAGGGCTGACTGGGAGGGAGACCATGTAGAGTTACAGTATATAGGGCTGACTGGGGGGAAGACCATGTAGAGTTACAGTATATAGGGCTGACTGGGGGGGAAGACCATGTAGAGTTACAGTATATAGGGCTGACTGGGGGGAAGACCATGTAGAGTTACAGTATATAGGGCTGACTGGGGGGAAGACCATGTAGAGTTACAGTATATAGGGCTGACTGTGGGGAAGACCATGTAGAGTTACAGTATATAGGGCTGACTGGGAGGGAAGACCATGTAGAGTTACAGTATATAGGGCTGACTGGGAGGGAGACCATGTAGAGTTACAGTATATAGGGCTGACTGGGGGGAAGACCATGTAGAGTTACAGTATATAGGGCTGACTGGGGGGGAAGACCATGTAGAGTTACAGTATATAGGGCTGACTGGGGGGGAAGACCATGTAGAGTTACAGTATATAGGGCTGACTGGGGGGGAAGACCATGTAGAGTTACAGTGTATAGGGCTGACTGGGGGGGAAGACCATGTAGAGTTACAGTATATAGGGCTGACTGGGAGGGAAGACCATGTAGAGTTACAGTATATAGGGCTGACTGGGAGGGAGACCATGTAGAGTTACAGTATATAGGGCTGACTGGGGGGAAGACCATGTAGAGTTACAGTATATAGGGCTGACTGGGGGGGAAGACCATGTAGAGTTACAGTATATAGGGCTGACTGGGGGGGAAGACCATGTAGAGTTACAGTATATAGGGCTGACTGGGGGGAAGACCATGTAGAGTTACAGTGTATAGGGCTGACTGGGGGGGAAGACCATGTAGAGTTACAGTATATAGGGCTGACTGGGGGGAAGACCATGTAGAGTTACAGTATATAGGGCTGACTGGGGGGAAGGCCATGTAGAGTTACAGTATATAGGGCTGACTGGGGGGAAGACCATGTAGAGTTACAGTATATAGGGCTGACTGGGGGGAAGACCATGTAGAGTTACAGTATATAGGGCTGACTGGGAGGGAAGACCATGTAGAGTTACAGTATATAGGGCTGACTGGGGGGAAGACCATGTAGAGTTACAGTATATAGGGCTGACTGGGGGGAAGACCATGTAGAGTTACAGTATATAGGGCTGACTGGGGGGAAGACCATGTAGAGTTACAGTATATAGGGCTGACTGGGAGGGAAGACCATGTAGAGTTACAGTATATAGGGCTGACTGTGGGGAAGACCATGTAGAGTTACAGTATATAGGGCTGACTGGGAGGGAAGACCATGTAGAGTTACAGTATATAGGGCTGACTGGGGGGAAGACCATGTAGAGTTACAGTATATAGGGCTGACTGGGGGGAAGACCATGTAGAGTTACAGTATATAGGGCTGACTGGGGGGAAGACCATGTAGAGTTACAGTATATAGGGCTGACTGGGGGGAAGACCATGTAGAGTTACAGTATATAGGGCTGACTGTGGGGAAGACCATGTAGAGTTACAGTATATAGGGCTGACTGGGGGGAAGACCATGTAGAGTTACAGTATATAGGGCTGACTGGGGGGAAGACCATGTAGAGTTACAGTATATAGGGCTGACTGGGAGGGAAGACCATGTAGAGTTACAGTATATAGGGCTGACTGTGGGGAAGACCATGTAGAGTTACAGTATATAGGGCTGACTGGGAGGGAAGACCATGTAGAGTTACAGTATATAGGGCTGACTGGGGGGAAGACCATGTAGAGTTACAGTATATAGGGCTGACTGGGGGGAAGACCATGTAGAGTTACAGTATATAGGGCTGACTGGGGGGAAGACCATGTAGAGTTACAGTATATAGGGCTGACTGGGGGGAAGACCATGTAGAGTTACAGTATATAGGGCTGACTGTGGGGAAGACCATGTAGAGTTACAGTATATAGGGCTGACTGGGAGGGAAGACCATGTAGAGTTACAGTATATAGGGCTGACTGGGGGGGAAGACCATGTAGAGTTACAGTATATAGGGCTGACTGGGGGGAAGACCATGTAGAGTTACAGTATATAGGGCTGACTGGGGGGAAGACCATGTAGAGTTACAGTATATAGGGCTGACTGGGAGGGAAGACCATGTAGAGTTACAGTATATAGGGCTGACTGGGAGGGAGACCATGTAGAGTTACAGTATATAGGGCTGACTGGGGGGAAGACCATGTAGAGTTACAGTATATAGGGCTGACTGGGAGGGAAGACCATGTAGAGTTACAGTATATAGGGCTGACTGGGAGGGAAGACCGTGTAGAGTTACAGTATATAGGGCTGACTGGGGGGAAGACCATGTAGAGTTACAGTATATAGGGCTGACTGGGAGGGGGAAGACCATGTAGAGTTACAGTATATAGGGCTGACTGGGGGGGAAGACCATGTAGAGTTACAGTATATAGGGCTGACTGGGGGGGAAGACCATGTAGAGTTACAGTATATAGGGCTGACTGGGGGGAAGACCATGTAGAGTTACAGTATATAGGGCTGACTGGGGGGAAGACCATGTAGAGTTACAGTATATAGGGCTGACTGGGGGGAAGACCATGTAGAGGTACAGTATATAGGGCTGACTGGGGGGAAGACCGTGTAGAGTTACAGTATATAGGGCTGACTGGGGGGAAGACCATGTAGAGTTACAGTATATAGGGCTGACTGGGGGGAAGACCATGTAGAGTTACAGTATATAGGGCTGACTGGGGGGAAGACCGTGTAGAGTTACAGTATATAGGGCTGACTGGGGGGAAGACCATGTAGAGTTACAGTATATAGGGCTGACTGGGAGGGAAGACCATGTAGAGTTACAGTATATAGGGCTGACTGTGGGGAAGACCATGTAGAGTTACAGTATATAGGGCTGACTGGGAGGGAAGACCATGTAGAGTTACAGTATATAGGGCTGACTGGGGGGAAGACCATGTAGAGTTACAGTATATAGGGCTGACTGGGGGGAAGACCATGTAGAGTTACAGTATATAGGGCTGACTGGGGGGAAGACCATGTAGAGTTACAGTATATAGGGCTGACTGGGGGGAAGACCATGTAGAGTTACAGTATATAGGGCTGACTGTGGGGAAGACCATGTAGAGTTACAGTATATAGGGCTGACTGGGAGGGAAGACCATGTAGAGTTACAGTATATAGGGCTGACTGGGGGGGAAGACCATGTAGAGTTACAGTATATAGGGCTGACTGGGGGGAAGACCATGTAGAGTTACAGTATATAGGGCTGACTGGGGGGAAGACCATGTAGAGTTACAGTATATAGGGCTGACTGGGAGGGAAGACCATGTAGAGTTACAGTATATAGGGCTGACTGGGAGGGAGACCATGTAGAGTTACAGTATATAGGGCTGACTGGGGGGGAAGACCATGTAGAGTTACAGTATATAGGGCTGACTGGGAGGGAAGACCATGTAGAGTTACAGTATATAGGGCTGACTGGGAGGGAAGACCGTGTAGAGTTACAGTATATAGGGCTGACTGGGGGGAAGACCATGTAGAGTTACAGTATATCGGGCTGACTGGGAGGGGGAAGACCATGTAGAGTTACAGTATATAGGGCTGACTGGGGGGAAGACCATGTAGAGTTACAGTATATAGGGCTGACTGGGGGGGAAGACCATGTAGAGTTACAGTATATAGGGCTGACTGGGGGGAAGACCATGTAGAGTTACAGTATATAGGGCTGACTGGGGGGAAGACCATGTAGAGTTACAGTATATAGGGCTGACTGGGGGGAAGACCATGTAGAGGTACAGTATATAGGGCTGACTGGGGGGAAGACCGTGTAGAGTTACAGTATATAGGGCTGACTGGGGGGAAGACCATGTAGAGTTACAGTATATAGGGCTGACTGGGGGGAAGACCATGTAGAGTTACAGTATATAGGGCTGACTGGGGGGAAGACCGTGTAGAGTTACAGTATATAGGGCTGACTGGGGGGAAGACCATGTAGAGTTACAGTATATAGGGCTGACTGGGAGGGAAGACCATGTAGAGTTACAGTATATAGGGCTGACTGTGGGGAAAACCATGTAGAGTTACAGTATATAGGGCTGACTGGGGGGAAGACCCTGTAGAGTTACAGTATATAGGGCTGACTGGGGGGAAGACCCTGTAGAGTTACAGTATATAGGGCTGACTGGGGGGAAGACCATGTAGAGTTACAGTATATAGGGCTGACTGGGGGGAAGACCATGTAGAGTTACAGTATATAGGGCTGACTGGGAGGGAAGACCATGTAGAGTTACAGTATATAGGGCAGACTGGGGGGAAAGACCATGTAGAGTTACAGTATATAGGGCTGACTGGGAGGGAAGACCATATAGAGTTACAGTATATAGGGCTGACTGGGGGGGAAGACCATGTAGAGTTACAGTATATAGGGCTGACTGGGGGGAAGACCATGTAGAGTTACAGTATATAGGGCTGACTGGGGGGAAGACCATGTAGAGTTACAGTATATAGGGCTGACTGGGAGGGAAGACCATGTAGAGTTACAGTATATAGGGCTGACTGGGGAGGGAAGACCATGTAGAGTTACAGTATATAGGGCTGACTGGGGGGGAAGACCATGTAGAGTTACAGTATATAGGGCTGACTGGGAGGGAAGACCATGTAGAGTTACAGTATATAGGGCTGACTGGGGGGGAAGACCATGTAGAGTTACAGTATATAGGGCTGACTGGGGGGGAAGACCATGTAGAGTTACAGTATATAGGGCTGACTGGGGGGAAGACCATGTAGAGTTACAGTATATAGGGCTGACTGTGGGGAAGACCATGTAGAGTTACAGTATATAGGGCTGACTATGGGGAAGACCATGTAGAGTTACAGTATATAGGGCTAACTGGGGGGAAGACCATGTAGAGTTACAGTATATAGGGCTGACTGGGGGGGAAGACCATGTAGAGTTACAGTATATAGGGCTGACTGGGGGGAAGACCATGTAGAGTTACAGTATATAGGGCTGACTGGGAGGGAAGACCATGTAGAGTTACAGTATATAGGGCTGACTGTGGGGAAGACCATGTAGAGTTACAGTATATAGGGCTGACTGGGGGGGAGACCATGTAGAGTTACAGTATATAGGGCTGACTGGGGGGAGACCATGTAGAGTTACATTATATAGGGCTGACTGTGGGGGAAGACCATGTAGAGTTACAGTATATAGGGCTGACTGTGGGGAAGACCATGTAGAGTTACAGTATATAGGGCTGACTGTGGGGAAGACCATGTAGAGTTACAGTATATAGGGCTGACTGGGAGGGAAGACCATGTAGAGTTACAGTATATAGGGCTGACTGGGAGGGAAGACCGTGTAGAGTTACAGTATATAGGGCTGACTGGGGGGAAGACCATGTAGAGTTACAGTATATAGGGCTGACTGGGAGGGGGGAAGACCATGTAGAGTTACAGTATATAGGGCTGACTGGGGGGGAAGACCATGTAGAGTTACAGTATATAGGGCTGACTGGGGGGGAAGACCATGTAGAGTTACAGTATATAGGGCTGACTGGGGGGAAGACCATGTAGAGTTACAGTATATAGGGCTGACTGGGGGGAAGACCATGTAGAGTTACAGTATATAGGGCTGACTGGGGGGAAGACCATGTAGAGGTACAGTATATAGGGCTGACTGGGGGGAAGACCGTGTAGAGTTACAGTATATAGGGCTGACTGGGGGGAAGACCATGTAGAGTTACAGTATATAGGGCTGACTGGGGGGAAGACCGTGTAGAGTTACAGTATATAGGGCTGACTGGGGGGAAGACCGTGTAGAGTTACAGTATATAGGGCTGACTGGGGGGAAGACCATGTAGAGTTACAGTATATAGGGCTGACTGGGAGGGAAGACCATGTAGAGTTACAGTATATAGGGCTGACTGGGGGGGAAGACTGTGTAGAGTTACAGTATATAGGGCTGACTGGGGGGAAGACCATGTAGAGTTACAGTATATAGGGCTGACTGGGAGGGAAGACCATGTAGAGTTACAGTATATAGGGCTGACTGGGAGGGAAGACCATGTAGAGTTACAGTATATAGGGCTGACTGGGGGGGAAGACCATGTAGAGTTACAGTATATAGGGCTGACTGGGGGGAAGACTGTGTAGAGTTACAGTATATAGGGCTGACTGGGGGGAAGACCATGTAGAGTTACAGTATATAGGGCTGACTGGGGGGAAGACCATGTAGAGTTACAGTATATAGGGCTGACTGGGGGGAAGACCATGTAGAGTTACAGTATATAGGGCTGACTGGGGGAAGACCATGTAGAGTTACAGTATATAGGGCTGACTGGGGGGGGAAGACCATGTAGAGTTACAGTATATAGGGCTGACTGGGGGGAAGACCATGTAGAGTTACAGTATATAGGGCTGACTGTGGGGAAGACCATGTAGAGTTACAGTATATAGGGCTGACTGGGAGGGAAGACCATGTAGAGTTACAGTATATAGGGCTGACTGGGGGGAAGACCATGTAGAGTTACAGTATATAGGGCTGACTGGGGGGGAAGACCATGTAGAGTTACAGTATATAGGGCTGACTGGGGGGAAGACCATGTAGAGTTACAGTATATAGGGCTGACTGGGGGGAAGACCATGTAGAGTTACAGTATATAGGGCTGACTGTGGGGAAAACCATGTAGAGTTACAGTATATAGGGCTGACTGGGGGGAAGACCCTGTAGAGTTACAGTATATAGGGCTGACTGGGGGGAAGACCATGTAGAGTTACAGTATATAGGGCTGACTGGGAGGGAAGACCGTGTAGAGTTACAGTATATAGGGCTGACTGGGGGGAAGACCATGTAGAGTTACAGTATATAGGGCTGACTGGGAGGGGGGAAGACCATGTAGAGTTACAGTATATAGGGCTGACTGGGGGGGAAGACCATGTAGAGTTACAGTATATAGGGCTGACTGGGGGGGAAGACCATGTAGAGTTACAGTATATAGGGCTGACTGGGGGGAAGACCATGTAGAGTTACAGTATATAGGGCTGACTGGGGGGAAGACCATGTAGAGTTACAGTATATAGGGCTGACTGGGGGGAAGACCATGTAGTTACAGTATATAGGGCTGACTGGGGGGAAGACCATGTAGAGTTACAGTATATAGGGCTGACTGGGGGGAAGACCGTGTAGAGTTACAGTATATAGGGCTGACTGGGGGGAAGACCATGTAGTTACAGTATATAGGGCTGACTGGGGGGAAGACCATGTAGAGTTACAGTATATAGGGCTGACTGGGAGGGAAGACCATGTAGAGTTACAGTATATAGGGCTGACTGTGGGGAAGACCATGTAGAGTTACAGTATATAGGGCTGACTGGGAGGGAAGACCATGTAGAGTTACAGTATATAGGGCTGACTATGGGGAAGACCATGTAGAGTTACAGTATATAGGGCTGACTGTGGGGAAGACCATGTAGAGTTACAGTATATAGGGCTGACTGGGAGGGAAGACCATGTAGAGTTACAGTATATAGGGCTGACTGGGGGGGAAGACCATGTAGAGTTACAGTATATAGGGCTGACTGGGGGGAAGACCATGTAGAGTTACAGTATATAGGGCTGACTGGGGGGAAGACCATGTAGAGTTACAGTATATAGGGCTGACTGGGGGGGAAGACCATGTAGAGTTACAGTATATAGGGCTGACTGGGGGGAAGACCATGTAGAGTTACAGTATATAGGGCTGACTGGGAGGGAAGACCATGTAGAGTTACAGTATATAGGGCTGACTGGGGGGGAAGACCATGTAGAGTTACAGTATATAGGGCTGACTGGGGGGAAGACCATGTAGAGTTACAGTATATAGGGCTGACTGGGGGGAAGACCATGTAGAGTTACAGTATATAGGGCTGACTGGGAGGGAAGACCATGTAGAGTTACAGTATATAGGGCTGACTGGGAGGGAAGACCATGTAGAGTTACAGTATATAGGGCTGACTGGGGGGGAAGACCATGTAGAGTTACAGTATATAGGGCTGACTGGGGGGGAAGACCATGTAGAGTTACAGTATATAGGGCTGACTGGGAGGGAAGACCATGTAGAGTTACAGTATATAGGGCTGACTGGGGGGGAAGACCATGTAGAGTTACAGTATATAGGGCTGACTGGGGGGGAAGACCATGTAGAGTTACAGTATATAGGGCTGACTGGGGGGAAGACCATGTAGAGTTACAGTATATAGGGCTGACTGTGGGGAAGACCATGTAGAGTTACAGTATATAGGGCTGACTATGGGGAAGACCATGTAGAGTTACAGTATATAGGGCTGACTGGGGGGAAGACCATGTAGAGTTACAGTATATAGGGCTGACTGGGAGGGAAGACCATGTAGAGTTACAGTATATAGGGCTGACTGTGGGGAAGACCATGTAGAGTTACAGTATATAGGGCTGACTGTGGGGAAGACCATGTAGAGTTACAGTATATAGGGCTGACTATGGGGAAGACCATGTAGAGTTACAGTATATAGGGCTGACTGGGGGGAAGACCATGTAGAGTTACAGTATATAGGGCTGACTGGGAGGGAAGACCATGTAGAGTTACAGTATATAGGGCTGACTGTGGGGAAGACCATGTAGAGTTACAGTATATAGGGCTGACTGGGGGGGAGACCATGTAGAGTTACAGTATATAGGGCTGACTGGGGGGGAAGACCATGTAGAGTTACAGTATATAGGGCTGACTGGGGGGAAGACCATGTAGAGTTACAGTATATAGGGCTGACTGGGAGGGAAGACCATGTAGAGTTACAGTATATAGGGCTGACTGTGGGGAAGACCATGTAGAGTTACAGTATATAGGGCTGACTGGGGGGGAGACCATGTAGAGTTACAGTATATAGGGCTGACTGGGGGGGAGACCATGTAGAGTTACATTATATAGGGCTGACTGTGGGGGAAGACCATGTAGAGTTACAGTATATAGGGCTGACTGTGGGGAAGACCATGTAGAGTTACAGTATATAGGGCTGACTGTGGGGAAGACCATGTAGAGTTACAGTATATAGGGCTGACTGGGAGGGAAGACCATGTAGAGTTACAGTATATAGGGCTGACTGGGAGGGAAGACCGTGTAGAGTTACAGTATATAGGGCTGACTGGGGGGAAGACCATGTAGAGTTACAGTATATAGGGCTGACTGGGAGGGGGAAGACCATGTAGAGTTACAGTATATAGGGCTGACTGGGGGGAAGACCATGTAGAGTTACAGTATATAGGGCTGACTGGGGGGGAAGACCATGTAGAGTTACAGTATATAGGGCTGACTGGGGGGAAGACCATGTAGAGTTACAGTATATAGGGCTGACTGGGGGGAAGACCATGTAGAGTTACAGTATATAGGGCTGACTGGGGGGAAGACCATGTAGAGGTACAGTATATAGGGCTGACTGGGGGGAAGACCGTGTAGAGTTACAGTATATAGGGCTGACTGGGGGGAAGACCATGTAGAGTTACAGTTTATAGGGCTGACTGGGGGGAAGACCGTGTAGAGTTACAGTATATAGGGCTGACTGGGGGGAAGACCGTGTAGAGTTACAGTATATAGGGCTGACTGGGGGGGAAGACCATGTAGAGTTACAGTATATAGGGCTGACTGGGAGGGAAGACCATGTAGAGTTACAGTATATAGGGCTGACTGGGGGGGAAGACCTGTGTAGAGTTACAGTATATAGGGCTGACTGGGGGAAGACCATGTAGAGTTACAGTATATAGGGCTGACTGGGAGGGAAGACCATGTAGAGTTACAGTATATAGGGCTGACTGGGAGGGAAGACCATGTAGAGTTACAGTATATAGGGCTGACTGGGGGGGAAGACCATGTAGAGTTACAGTATATAGGGCTGACTGGGGGGAAGACCTGTGTAGAGTTACAGTATATAGGGCTGACTGGGGGGAAGACCATGTAGAGTTACAGTATATAGGGCTGACTGGGGGGGAAGACCATGTAGAGTTACAGTATATAGGGCTGACTGGGAGGGAAGACCATGTAGAGTTACAGTATATAGGGCTGACTGGGGGAAGACCATGTAGAGTTACAGTATATAGGGCTGACTGGGGGGGGAAGACCATGTAGAGTTACAGTATATAGGGCTGACTGGGGGGAAGACCATGTAGAGTTACAGTATATAGGGCTGACTGTGGGGAAGACCATGTAGAGTTACAGTATATAGGGCTGACTGGGAGGGAAGACCATATAGAGTTACAGTATATAGGGCTGACTGGGGGGAAGACCATGTAGAGTTACAGTATATAGGGCTGACTATGGGGAAGACCATGTAGAGTTACAGTATATAGGGCTGACTGGGGGGAAGACCATGTAGAGTTACAGTATATAGGGCTGACTGGGAGGGAAGACCATGTAGAGTTACAGTATATAGGGCTGACTATGGGGAAGACCATGTAGAGTTACAGTATATAGGGCTGACTGGGGGGAAGACCATGTAGAGTTACAGTATATAGGGCTGACTGGGAGGGAAGACCATGTAGAGTTACAGTATATAGGGCTGACTGTGGGGAAGACCATGTAGAGTTACAGTATATAGGGCTGACTGGGGGGGAGACCATGTAGAGTTACAGTATATAGGGCTGACTGGGGGGGAAGACCATGTAGAGTTACAGTATATAGGGCTGACTGGGGGGAAGACCATGTAGAGTTACAGTATATAGGGCTGACTGGGAGGGAAGACCATGTAGAGTTACAGTATATAGGGCTGACTGTGGGGAAGACCATGTAGAGTTACAGTATATAGGGCTGACTGGGGGGGAGACCATGTAGAGTTACAGTATATAGGGCTGACTGGGGGGGAGACCATGTAGAGTTACATTATATAGGGCTGACTGTGGGGGAAGACCATGTAGAGTTACAGTATATAGGGCTGACTGTGGGGAAGACCATGTAGAGTTACAGTATATAGGGCTGACTGTGGGGAAGACCATGTAGAGTTACAGTATATAGGGCTGACTGGGAGGGAAGACCATGTAGAGTTACAGTATATAGGGCTGACTGGGAGGGAAGACCGTGTAGAGTTACAGTATATAGGGCTGACTGGGGGGAAGACCATGTAGAGTTACAGTATATAGGGCTGACTGGGAGGGGGAAGACCATGTAGAGTTACAGTATATAGGGCTGACTGGGGGGAAGACCATGTAGAGTTACAGTATATAGGGCTGACTGGGGGGGAAGACCATGTAGAGTTACAGTATATAGGGCTGACTGGGGGGAAGACCATGTAGAGTTACAGTATATAGGGCTGACTGGGGGGAAGACCATGTAGAGTTACAGTATATAGGGCTGACTGGGGGGAAGACCATGTAGAGTTACAGTATATAGGGCTGACTGGGAGGGAAGACCATGTAGAGTTACAGTATATAGGGCTGACTGGGGGGGAAGACCATGTAGAGTTACAGTATATAGGGCTGACTGGGGGGGAAGACCATGTAGAGTTACAGTATATAGGGCTGACTGGGGGGAAGACCATGTAGAGTTACAGTATATAGGGCTGACTGTGGGGAAGACCATGTAGAGTTACAGTATATAGGGCTGACTATGGGGAAGACCATGTAGAGTTACAGTATATAGGGCTGACTGGGGGGAAGACCATGTAGAGTTACAGTATATAGGGCTGACTGGGAGGGAAGACCATGTAGAGTTACAGTATATAGGGCTGACTGTGGGGAAGACCATGTAGAGTTACAGTATATAGGGCTGACTGTGGGGAAGACCATGTAGAGTTACAGTATATAGGGCTGACTATGGGGAAGACCATGTAGAGTTACAGTATATAGGGCTGACTGGGGGGAAGACCATGTAGAGTTACAGTATATAGGGCTGACTGGGAGGGAAGACCATGTAGAGTTACAGTATATAGGGCTGACTGTGGGGAAGACCATGTAGAGTTACAGTATATAGGGCTGACTGGGGGGGAGACCATGTAGAGTTACAGTATATAGGGCTGACTGGGGGGGAGACCATGTAGAGTTACAGTATATAGGGCTGACTGTGGGGAAGACCATGTAGAGTTACAGTATATAGGGCTGACTGTGGGGAAGACCATGTAGAGATACTGTAACTCCACATGGTCTTCCCCCCAGTCAGCCCTATATACTGTAACTCTACATGGTCTTCCCCCCCAGTCAGCCCTATATACTGTAACTCTACATGGTCTTCCCCCCCAGTCAGCCCTATATACTGTAACTCTACATGGTCTTCCCCCCAGTCTGCCCTATATACTGTAACTCTACATGGTCTTCCCTCCCAGTCAGCCCTATATACTGTAACTCTACATGGTCTTCTTATAGTCGGAGCATTATCACAGCAAACCACACTCTATAGTAGGGAGCATTATCACAACAGACCACACTCTATAGTAGGATCATTATCACAACAAACCACTCTATAGTAGGGAGCATTATCACAACAAACCACACTCTATAGTAGGGAGCATTATCACAACAAACCACACTCTATAGTAGCATCATTATCACAACAAACCACACTCTATAGTAGGAGCATTATCACAACAAACCACACTCTATAGTAGGGAGCATTATCACAACAAACCACACTCTATAGTAGGGAGCATTATCACAACAAACCACACTCTATAGTAGGATCATTATCACAACAATACACTCTATAGTAGGGAGCATTATCACGACAAACCACACTCTATAGTAGGAGCATTATCACAACAAACCACACTCTATAGTAGGAGCATTATCACAACAAACCACTCTATAGTAGGGAGCATTATCACAACAAACCACACTCTATAGTAGGAGCATTATCACAACAAACCACACTCTATAGTAGGAGCATTATCACAACAAACCACACTCTAAAGTAGGAGCATTATCACAACAAACCACACTCTATAGTAGGATCATTATCACAACAAACCACACTCTATAGTAGGGAGCATTATCACAACAAACCACACTCTATAGTAGGAGCATTATCACAACAAACCACACTCTATAGTAGGAGCATTATCACAGCAAACCACACTCTATAGTAGGGAGCATTATCACAACAAACCACACTCTATAGTAGGGAGCATTATCACAACAAACCACACTCTATAGTAGGAGCATTATCACAACAAACCACTGTATAGTAGGAGCATTATCACAACAAACCACACTCTATAGTAGGAGCATTATCACAGCAAACCACTCTATAGTAGGAGCATTATCACAACAAACCACTCTATAGTAGGAGCATTATCACAACAAACCACTCTATAGTAGGGAGCATTATCACAACAAACCACACTCTATAGTAGGGAGCATTAACACAACAAACCACACTATAGTAGGGAGCATTATCACAACAAACCACTCTATAGTAGGGAGCATTATCACAACAAACCACACTCCATAGTAGGATCATTATCACAACAATACACTCTATAGTAGGGAGCATTATCACAACAAACCACACTCTATAGTAGGATCATTATCACAACAAACCACACTCTATAGTAGGGAGCATTATCACAACAAACCACACTCCATAGTAGGATCATTATCACAACAATACACTCTATAGTAGGGAGCATTATCACAGCAAACCACACTCTATAGTAGGAGCATTATCACAACAGACCACACTCTATAGTAGGATCATTATCACAACAAACCACTCTATAGTAGGGAGCATTATCACAACAAACCACACTCTATAGTAGGAGCATTATCACAACAAACCACACTCTAAAGTAGGAGCATTATCACAACAAACCACACTCTATAGTTGGGAGCATTATCACAACAAACCACACTCTAAAGTAGGAGCATTATCACAACAAACCACACTCTATAGTTGGGAGCATTATCACAACAAACCACACTCTATAGTAGGAGCATTATCACAACAAACCACACTATAGTAGGAGCATTATCACAACAAACCACACTCTATAGTAGGGAGCATTATCACAACAAACCACACTCTATAGTAGGGAGCATTATCACAACAAACCACTCTATAGTAGGAGCATTATCACAACAAACCACACTCTATAGTAGGATCATTATCACAACAAACCACACCATGGTGGGAGGGAAGACCATGTAGAGTTACAGTATATAGGGCTGACTGGGGGGAAGACCATGTAGAGTTACAGTATATAGGGCTGACTGGGAGGGAAGACCATGTAGAGTTACAGTATATAGGGCTGACTGGGGGGAAGACCATGTAGAGTTACAGTATATAGGGCTGACTGGGGGGAAGACCGTGTAGAGTTACAGTATATAGGGCTGACTGGGGGGAAGACCATGTAGAGTTACAGTATGTAGGGCTGACTGGGAGGGAAGACCATGTAGAGTTACAGTATATAGGGCTGACTGGGAGGGAAGACCATGTAGAGTTACAGTATATAGGGCTGACTGTGGGGAAGACCATGTAGAGTTACAGTATATAGGGCTGACTGGGAGGGAAGACCATGTAGAGTTACAGTATATAGGGCTGACTGGGAGGGAGACCATGTAGAGTTACAGTATATAGGGCTGACTGGGGGGAAGACCATGTAGAGTTACAGTATATAGGGCTGACTGGGGGGGAAGACCATGTAGAGTTACAGTATATAGGGCTGACTGGGGGGGAAGACCATGTAGAGTTACAGTATATAGGGCTGACTGGGGGGGAAGACCATGTAGAGTTACAGTGTATAGGGCTGACTGGGGGGGAAGACCATGTAGAGTTACAGTATATAGGGCTGACTGGGGGGAAGACCATGTAGAGTTACAGTATATAGGGCTGACTGGGGGGAAGACCATGTAGAGTTACAGTATATAGGGCTGACTGGGGGGAAGACCATGTAGAGTTACAGTATATAGGGCTGACTGGGGGGAAGACCATGTAGAGTTACAGTATATAGGGCTGACTGGGAGGGAAGACCATGTAGAGTTACAGTATATAGGGCTGACTGTGGGGAAGACCATGTAGAGTTACAGTATATAGGGCTGACTGGGAGGGAAGACCATGTAGAGTTACAGTATATAGGGCTGACTGGGGGGAAGACCATGTAGAGTTACAGTATATAGGGCTGACTGGGGGGGAAGACCATGTAGAGTTACAGTATATAGGGCTGACTGGGGGGAAGACCATGTAGAGTTACAGTATATAGGGCTGACTGGGGGGAAGACCATGTAGAGTTACAGTATATAGGGCTGACTGGGAGGGAAGACCATGTAGAGTTACAGTATATAGGGCTGACTGTGGGGAAGACCATGTAGAGTTACAGTATATAGGGCTGACTGGGAGGGAAGACCATGTAGAGTTACAGTATATAGGGCTGACTGGGGGAAGACCATGTAGAGTTACAGTATATAGGGCTGACTGGGGGGAAGACCATGTAGAGTTACAGTATATAGGGCTGACTGGGGGGAAGACCATGTAGAGTTACAGTATATAGGGCTGACTGGGGGGAAGACCATGTAGAGTTACAGTATATAGGGCTGACTGTGGGGAAGACCATGTAGAGTTACAGTATATAGGGCTGACTGGGAGGGAAGACCATGTAGAGTTACAGTATATAGGGCTGACTGGGGGGGAAGACCATGTAGAGTTACAGTATATAGGGCTGACTGGGGGGAAGACCATGTAGAGTTACAGTATATAGGGCTGACTGGGGGGAAGACCATGTAGAGTTACAGTATATAGGGCTGACTGGGGGGAAGACCATGTAGAGTTACAGTATATAGGGCTGACTGGGGGGAAGACCATGTAGAGTTACAGTATATAGGGCTGACTGGGAGGGAAGACCATGTAGAGTTACAGTATATAGGGCTGACTGGGAGGGAGACCATGTAGAGTTACAGTATATAGGGCTGACTGGGGGGGAAGACCATGTAGAGTTACAGTATATAGGGCTGACTGGGAGGGAAGACCATGTAGAGTTACAGTATATAGGGCTGACTGGGAGGGAAGACCGTGTAGAGTTACAGTATATAGGGCTGACTGGGGGGAAGACCATGTAGAGTTACAGTATATAGGGCTGACTGGGAGGGGGGAAGACCATGTAGAGTTACAGTATATAGGGCTGACTGGGAGGGAAGACCGTGTAGAGTTACAGTATATAGGGCTGACTGGGGGGAAGACCATGTAGAGTTACAGTATATAGGGCTGACTGGGAGGGGGGAAGACCATGTAGAGTTACAGTATATAGGGCTGACTGGGGGGGAAGACCATGTAGAGTTACAGTATATAGGGCTGACTGGGGGGGAAGACCATGTATAGTTACAGTATATAGGGCTGACTGGGGGGAAGACCATGTAGAGTTACAGTATATAGGGCTGACTGGGGGGAAGACCATGTAGAGTTACAGTATATAGGGCTGACTGGGGGGAAGACCATGTAGAGGTACAGTATATAGGGCTGACTGGGGGGAAGACCGTGTAGAGTTACAGTATATAGGGCTGACTGGGGGGAAGACCATGTAGAGTTACAGTATATAGGGCTGACTGGGGGGAAGACCATGTAGAGTTACAGTATATAGGGCTGACTGGGGGGAAGACCGTGTAGAATTACAGTATATAGGGCTGACTGGGGGGGAAGACCATGTAGAGTTACAGTATATAGGGCTGACTGGGAGGGAAGACCATGTAGAGTTACAGTATATAGGGCTGACTGGGGGGGAAGACTGTGTAGAGTTACAGTATATAGGGCTGACTGGGGGGAAGACCATGTAGAGTTACAGTATATAGGGCTGACTGGGAGGGAAGACCATGTAGAGTTACAGTATATAGGGCTGACTGGGAGGGAAGACCATGTAGAGTTACAGTATATAGGGCTGACTGGGGGGGAAGACCATGTAGAGTTACAGTATATAGGGCTGACTGGGGGGAAGACTGTGTAGAGTTACAGTATATAGGGCTGACTGGGGGGAAGACCATGTAGAGTTACAGTATATAGGGCTGACTGGGAGGGGGGAAGACCATGTAGAGTTACAGTATATAGGGCTGACTGGGGGGGAAGACCATGTAGAGTTACAGTATATAGGGCTGACTGGGGGGGAAGACCATGTAGAGTTACAGTATATAGGGCTGACTGGGGGGAAGACCATGTAGAGTTACAGTATATAGGGCTGACTGGGGGGAAGACCATGTAGAGTTACAGTATATAGGGCTGACTGGGGGGAAGACCATGTAGAGTTACAGTATATAGGGCTGACTGGGAGGGAAGACCATGTAGAGTTACAGTATATAGGGCTGACTGGGAGGGAAGACCATGTAGAGTTACAGTATATAGGGCTGACTGGGGGGGAAGACCATGTAGAGTTACAGTATATAGGGCTGACTGGGGGGGAAGACCATGTAGAGTTACAGTATATAGGGCTGACTGGGAGGGAAGACCATGTAGAGTTACAGTATATAGGGCTGACTGGGGGGAAGACCATGTAGAGTTACAGTATATAGGGCTGACTGGGGGGAAGACCATGTAGAGTTACAGTATATAGGGCTGACTGGGGGGAAGACCATGTAGAGTTACAGTATATAGGGCTGACTGTGGGGAAGACCATGTAGAGTTACAGTATATAGGGCTGACTATGGGGAAGACCATGTAGAGTTACAGTATATAGGGCTGACTGGGGGGAAGACCATGTAGAGTTACAGTATATAGGGCTGACTGGGAGGGAAGACCATGTAGAGTTACAGTATATAGGGCTGACTGTGGGGAAGACCATGTAGAGTTACAGTATATAGGGCTGACTGTGGGGAAGACCATGTAGAGTTACAGTATATAGGGCTGACTATGGGGAAGACCATGTAGAGTTACAGTATATAGGGCTGACTGGGGGGAAGACCATGTAGAGTTACAGTATATAGGGCTGACTGGGAGGGAAGACCATGTAGAGTTACAGTATATAGGGCTGACTGTGGGGAAGACCATGTAGAGTTACAGTATATAGGGCTGACTGGGGGGGAGACCATGTAGAGTTACAGTATATAGGGCTGACTGGGGGGAAGACCATGTAGAGTTACAGTATATAGGGCTGACTGGGGGGAAGACCATGTAGAGTTACAGTATATAGGGCTGACTGGGAGGGAAGACCATGTAGAGTTACAGTATATAGGGCTGACTGTGGGGAAGACCATGTAGAGTTACAGTATATAGGGCTGACTGGGGGGAGACCATGTAGAGTTACAGTATATAGGGCTGACTGGGGGGGAGACCATGTAGAGTTACATTATATAGGGCTGACTGTGGGGGAAGACCATGTAGAGTTACAGTATATAGGGCTGACTGTGGGGAAGACCATGTAGAGTTACAGTATATAGGGCTGACTGTGGGGAAGACCATGTAGAGTTACAGTATATAGGGCTGACTGGGAGGGAAGACCATGTAGAGTTACAGTATATAGGGCTGACTGGGAGGGAAGACCGTGTAGAGTTACAGTATATAGGGCTGACTGGGGGAAGACCATGTAGAGTTACAGTATATAGGGCTGACTGGGAGGGGGAAGACCATGTAGAGTTACAGTATATAGGGCTGACTGGGGGGGAAGACCATGTAGAGTTACAGTATATAGGGCTGACTGGGGGGGAAGACCATGTAGAGTTACAGTATATAGGGCTGACTGGGGGGAAGACCATGTAGAGTTACAGTATATAGGGCTGACTGGGGGGAAGACCATGTAGAGTTACAGTATATAGGGCTGACTGGGGGAAGACCATGTAGAGGTACAGTATATAGGGCTGACTGGGGGAAGACCGTGTAGAGTTACAGTATATAGGGCTGACTGGGGGGAAGACCATGTAGAGTTACAGTATATAGGGCTGACTGGGGGAAAGACCGTGTAGAGTTACAGTATATAGGGCTGACTGGGGGGAAGACCGTGTAGAGTTACAGTATATAGGGCTGACTGGGGGGGAAGACCATGTAGAGTTACAGTATATAGGGCTGACTGGGAGGGAAGACCATGTAGAGTTACAGTATATAGGGCTGACTGGGGGGGAAGACTGTGTAGAGTTACAGTATATAGGGCTGACTGGGGGGAAGACCATGTAGAGTTACAGTATATAGGGCTGACTGGGAGGGAAGACCATGTAGAGTTACAGTATATAGGGCTGACTGGGAGGGAAGACCATGTAGAGTTACAGTATATAGGGCTGACTGGGGGGGAAGACCATGTAGAGTTACAGTATATAGGGCTGACTGGGGGGAAGACTGTGTAGAGTTACAGTATATAGGGCTGACTGGGGGGAAGACCATGTAGAGTTACAGTATATAGGGCTGACTGGGGGGGAAGACCATGTAGAGTTACAGTATATAGGGCTGACTGGGAGGGAAGACCATGTAGAGTTACAGTATATAGGGCTGACTGGGGGAAGACCATGTAGAGTTACAGTATATAGGGCTGACTGGGGGGAAGACCATGTAGAGTTACAGTATATAGGGCTGACTGGGGGGAAGACCATGTAGAGTTACAGTATATAGGGCTGACTGTGGGGAAGACCATGTAGAGTTACAGTATATAGGGCTGACTGGGAGGGAAGACCATGTAGAGTTACAGTATATAGGGCTGACTGGGGGGGAAGACCATGTAGAGTTACAGTATATAGGGCTGACTGGGGGGGAAGACCATGTAGAGTTACAGTATATAGGGCTGACTGGGGGGAAGACCATGTAGAGTTACAGTATATAGGGCTGACTGGGGGGAAGACCATGTAGAGTTACAGTATATAGGGCTGACTGTGGGGAAAACCATGTAGAGTTACAGTATATAGGGCTGACTGGGGGGAAGACCCTGTAGAGTTACAGTATATAGGGCTGACTGGGGGGAAGACCATGTAGAGTTACAGTATATAGGGCTGACTGGGAGGGAAGACCGTGTAGAGTTACAGTATATAGGGCTGACTGGGGGAAGACCATGTAGAGTTACAGTATATAGGGCTGACTGGGAGGGGGGAAGACCATGTAGAGTTACAGTATATAGGGCTGACTGGGGGGGAAGACCATGTAGAGTTACAGTATAAAGGGCTGACTGGGGGGGAAGACCATGTAGAGTTACAGTATATAGGGCTGACTGGGGGGAAGACCATGTAGAGTTACAGTATATAGGGCTGACTGGGGGGAAGACCATGTAGAGTTACAGTATATAGGGCTGACTGGGGGGAAGACCATGTAGAGTTACAGTATATAGGGCTGACTGGGGGGAAGACCGTGTAGAGTTACAGTATATAGGGCTGACTGGGGGGAAGACCATGTAGTTACAGTATATAGGGCTGACTGGGGGGAAGACCATGTAGAGTTACAGTATATAGGGCTGACTGGGAGGGAAGACCATGTAGAGTTACAGTATATAGGGCTGACTGTGGGGAAGACCATGTAGAGTTACAGTATATAGGGCTGACTGGGAGGGAAGACCATGTAGAGTTACAGTATATAGGGCTGACTATGGGGAAGACCATGTAGAGTTACAGTATATAGGGCTGACTGTGGGGAAGACCATGTAGAGTTACAGTATATAGGGCTGACTGGGAGGGAAGACCATGTAGAGTTACAGTATATAGGGCTGACTGGGGGGGAAGACCATGTAGAGTTACAGTATATAGGGCTGACTGGGGGGAAGACCATGTAGAGTTACAGTATATAGGGCTGACTGGGGGGGAAGACCATGTAGAGTTACAGTATATAGGGCTGACTGGGGGGGAAGACCATGTAGAGTTACAGTATATAGGGCTGACTGGGGGGAAGACCATGTAGAGTTACAGTATATAGGGCTGACTGGGAGGGAAGACCATGTAGAGTTACAGTATATAGGGCTGACTGGGGGGGAAGACCATGTAGAGTTACAGTATATAGGGCTGACTGGGGGGAAGACCATGTAGAGTTACAGTATATAGGGCTGACTGGGGGGAAGACCATGTAGAGTTACAGTATATAGGGCTGACTGGGAGGGAAGACCATGTAGAGTTACAGTATATAGGGCTGACTGGGAGGGAAGACCATGTAGAGTTACAGTATATAGGGCTGACTGGGGGGAAGACCATGTAGAGTTACAGTATATAGGGCTGACTGGGGGGGAAGACCATGTAGAGTTACAGTATATAGGGCTGACTGGGAGGGAAGACCATGTAGAGTTACAGTATATAGGGCTGACTGGGGGGAAGACCATGTAGAGTTACAGTATATAGGGCTGACTGGGGGGGAAGACCATGTAGAGTTACAGTATATAGGGCTGACTGGGGGGAAGACCATGTAGAGTTACAGTATATAGGGCTGACTATGGGGAAGACCATGTAGAGTTACAGTATATAGGGCTGACTGGGGGAAGACCATGTAGAGTTACAGTATATAGGGCTGACTGGGAGGGAAGACCATGTAGAGTTACAGTATATAGGGCTGACTGTGGGGAAGACCATGTAGAGTTACAGTATATAGGGCTGACTGTGGGGAAGACCATGTAGAGTTACAGTATATAGGGCTGACTATGGGGAAGACCATGTAGAGTTACAGTATATAGGGCTGACTGGGGGGAAGACCATGTAGAGTTACAGTATATAGGGCTGACTGGGAGGGAAGACCATGTAGAGTTACAGTATATAGGGCTGACTGTGGGGAAGACCATGTAGAGTTACAGTATATAGGGCTGACTGGGGGGGAGACCATGTAGAGTTACAGTATATAGGGCTGACTGGGGGGGAGACCATGTAGAGTTACAGTATATAGGGCTGACTGTGGGGAAGACCATGTAGAGTTACAGTATATAGGGCTGACTGTGGGGAAGACCATGTAGAGATACTGTAACTCCACATGGTCTTCCCCCAGTCAGCCCTATATACTGTAACTCTACATGGTCTTCCCCCCCAGTCAGCCCTATATACTGTAACTCTACATGGTCTTCCCCCCAGTCAGCCCTATATACTGTAACTCTACATGGTCTTCCCCCCAGTCTGCCCTATATACTGTAACTCTACATGGTCTTCTTATAGTCGGAGCATTATCACAGCAAACCACACTCTATAGTAGGGAGCATTATCACAACAGACCACACTCTATAGTAGGATCATTATCACAACAAACCACTCTATAGTAGGGAGCATTATCACAACAAACCACACTCTATAGTAGGGAGCATTATCACAACAAACCACACTCTATAGTAGCATCATTATCACAACAAACCACACTCTATAGTAGGAGCATTATCACAACAAACCACACTCTATAGTAGGGAGCATTATCACAACAAACCACACTCTATAGTAGGGAGCATTATCACAACAAACCACACTCTATAGTAGGATCATTATCACAACAATACACTCTATAGTAGGGAGCATTATCACGACAAACCACACTCTATAGTAGGAGCATTATCACAACAAACCACACTCTATAGTAGGAGCATTATCACAACAAACCACTCTATAGTAGGGAGCATTATCACAACAAACCACACTCTATAGTAGGAGCATTATCACAACAAACCACACTCTATAGTAGGAGCATTATCACAACAAACCACACTCTAAAGTAGGAGCATTATCACAACAAACCACACTCTATAGTAGGATCATTATCACAACAAACCACACTCTATAGTAGGGAGCATTATCACAACAAACCACACTCTATAGTAGGAGCATTATCACAACAAACCACACTCTATAGTAGGAGCATTATCACAGCAAACCACACTCTATAGTAGGGAGCATTATCACAACAAACCACACTCTATAGTAGGGAGCATTATCACAACAAACCACACTCTATAGTAGGAGCATTATCACAACAAACCACTCTATAGTAGGAGCATTATCACAACAAACCACACTCTATAGTAGGAGCATTATCACAGCAAACCACTCTATAGTAGGAGCATTATCACAACAAACCACTCTATAGTAGGAGCATTATCACAACAAACCACTCTATAGTAGGGAGCATTATCACAACAAACCACACTCTATAGTAGGGAGCATTAACACAACAAACCACACTATAGTAGGGAGCATTATCACAACAAACCACTCTATAGTAGGGAGCATTATCACAACAAACCACACTCCATAGTAGGATCATTATCACAACAATACACTCTATAGTAGGGAGCATTATCACAACAAACCACACTCTATAGTAGGATCATTATCACAACAAACCACACTCTATAGTAGGGAGCATTATCACAACAAACCACACTCCATAGTAGGATCATTATCACAACAATACACTCTATAGTAGGGAGCATTATCACAGCAAACCACACTCTATAGTAGGAGCATTATCACAACAGACCACACTCTATAGTAGGATCATTATCACAACAAACCACTCTATAGTAGGGAGCATTATCACAACAAACCACACTCTATAGTAGGAGCATTATCACAACAAACCACACTCTAAAGTAGGAGCATTATCACAACAAACCACACTCTATAGTTGGGAGCATTATCACAACAAACCACACTCTAAAGTAGGAGCATTATCACAACAAACCACACTCTATAGTTGGGAGCATTATCACAACAAACCACACTCTATAGTAGGAGCATTATCACAACAAACCACACTATAGTAGGAGCATTATCACAACAAACCACACTCTATAGTAGGGAGCATTATCACAACAAACCACACTCTATAGTAGGGAGCATTATCACAACAAACCACTCTATAGTAGGAGCATTATCACAACAAACCACACTCTATAGTAGGATCATTATCACAACAAACCACACCATGGTGGGAGGGAAGACCATGTAGAGTTACAGTATATAGGGCTGACTGGGGGGAAGACCATGTAGAGTTACAGTATATAGGGCTGACTGGGAGGGAAGACCATGTAGAGTTACAGTATATAGGGCTGACTGGGGGGGAAGACCATGTAGAGTTACAGTATATAGGGCTGACTGGGGGGAAGACCGTGTAGAGTTACAGTATATAGGGCTGACTGGGGGGAAGACCATGTAGAGTTACAGTATGTAGGGCTGACTGGGAGGGAAGACCATGTAGAGTTACAGTATATAGGGCTGACTGGGAGGGAAGACCATGTAGAGTTACAGTATATAGGGCTGACTGTGGGGAAGACCATGTAGAGTTACAGTATATAGGGCTGACTGGGAGGGAAGACCATGTAGAGTTACAGTATATAGGGCTGACTGGGAGGGAGACCATGTAGAGTTACAGTATATAGGGCTGACTGGGGGGAAGACCATGTAGAGTTACAGTATATAGGGCTGACTGGGGGGAAGACCATGTAGAGTTACAGTATATAGGGCTGACTGGGGGGGAAGACCATGTAGAGTTACAGTATATAGGGCTGACTGGGGGGGAAGACCATGTAGAGTTACAGTGTATAGGGCTGACAGTGGGGGAAGACCATGTAGAGTTACAGTATATAGGGCTGACTGGGGGGAAGACCATGTAGAGTTACAGTATATAGGGCTGACTGGGGGGAAGACCATGTAGAGTTACAGTATATAGGGCTGACTGGGGGGAAGACCATGTAGAGTTACAGTATATAGGGCTGACTGGGGGGAAGACCATGTAGAGTTACAGTATATAGGGCTGACTGGGAGGGAAGACCATGTAGAGTTACAGTATATAGGGCTGACTGTGGGGAAGACCATGTAGAGTTACAGTATATAGGGCTGACTGGGAGGGAAGACCATGTAGAGTTACAGTATATAGGGCTGACTGGGGGGAAGACCATGTAGAGTTACAGTATATAGGGCTGACTGGGGGGGAAGACCATGTAGAGTTACAGTATATAGGGCTGACTGGGGGGAAGACCATGTAGAGTTACAGTATATAGGGCTTACTGGGGGGAAGACCATGTAGAGTTACAGTATATAGGGCTGACTGGGAGGGAAGACCATGTAGAGTTACAGTATATAGGGCTGACTGTGGGGAAGACCATGTAGAGTTACAGTATATAGGGCTGACTGGGAGGGAAGACCATGTAGAGTTACAGTATATAGGGCTGACTGGGGGAAGACCATGTAGAGTTACAGTATATAGGGCTGACTGGGGGGAAGACCATGTAGAGTTACAGTATATAGGGCTGACTGGGGGGAAGACCATGTAGAGTTACAGTATATAGGGCTGACTGGGGGGAAGACCATGTAGAGTTACAGTATATAGGGCTGACTGTGGGGAAGACCATGTAGAGTTACAGTATATAGGGCTGACTGGGAGGGAAGACCATGTAGAGTTACAGTATATAGGGCTGACTGGGGGGAAGACCATGTAGAGTTACAGTATATAGGGCTGACTGGGGGGAAGACCATGTAGAGTTACAGTATATAGGGCTGACTGGGGGGAAGACCATGTAGAGTTACAGTATATAGGGCTGACTGGGGGGAAGACCATGTAGAGTTACAGTATATAGGGCTGACTGGGGGGAAGACCGGAAGACCATGTAGAGTTACAGTATATAGGGCTGACTTGGGGGAAGACCATGTAGAGTTACAGTATATAGGGCTGACTGGGGGGAGACCCTGTAGAGTTACAGTATATAGGGCTGACTGGAGGGAAGACCATGTAGAGTTACAGTATATAGGGCTGACTGGAGGGAAGACCATGTAGAGTTACAGTATATAGGGCTGACTGGGGGGAAGACATTAGAGTTACAGTATATAGGGCTGACTGGGGGGGAAGACCATGTAGAGTTACAGTATATAGGGCTGACTGGGAGGAAGACCATGTAGAGTTACAGTATATAGGGCTGACTGGGGGGAAGACCATGTAGAGTTACAGTATATAGGGCTGACTGGGGGGAAGACCATGTAGAGTTACAGTATATAGGGCTGACTGGGGGGAAGACCATGTAGAGTTACAGTATATAGGGCTGACTGGGGGGAAGACCATGTAGAGTTACAGTATATAGGCTGACTGGGGGGAAGACCATGTAGAGTTACAGTATATAGGGCTGACTGGGAGGGAAGACCATGTAGAGTTACAGTATATAGGGCTGACTGGGGGGAAGACCATGTAGAGTTACAGTATATAGGGCTGACTGGGGGGAAGACCATGTAGAGTTACAGTATATAGGGCTGACTTGGGGGGAAGACCATGTAGAGTTACAGTATATAGGGCTGACTGGGGGGAAGACCATGTAGAGTTACAGTATATAGGGCTGACTGGGGGAAGACCATGTAGAGTTACAGTATATAGGGCTGACTGGGGGGAAGACCATGTAGAGTTACAGTATATAGGGCTGACTTGGGGGGAAGACCATGTAGAGTTACAGTATATAGGGCTGACTGGGGGAAGACCATGTAGAGTTACAGTATATAGGGCTGACTGGGGGAAGACCATGTAGAGTTACAGTATATAGGGCTGACTGGGAGGGAAGACCATGTAGAGTTACAGTATATAGGGCTGACTGGGGGGAAGACCATGTAGAGTTACAGTATATAGGGCTGACTGGGGGAAGACCATGTAGAGTTACAGTATATAGGGCTGACTGGGGGGGAAGACCATGTAGAGTTACAGTATATAGGCTGACTGGGGGGAAGACAGTGTAGAGTTACAGTATATAGGGCTGACTGGGGGAAGACCATGTAGAGTTACAGTATATAGGGCTGACTGGGGGGAAGACCATGTAGAGTTACAGTATATAGGGCTGACTGGGAGGGAAGACCATGTAGAGTTACAGTATATAGGGCTGACTGGGAGGGAAGACCATGTAGAGTTACAGTATATAGGGCTGACTGGGGGGAAGACCATGTAGAGTTACAGTATATAGGGCTGACTGGGGGGAAGACCATGTAGAGTTACAGTATATAGGGCTGACTGGGGGGAAGACCCTGTAGAGTTACAGTATATAGGGCTGACTGGGGGAAGACCATGTAGAGTTACAGTATATAGGGCTGACTGGGGGGAAGACCATGTAGAGTTACAGTATATAGGGCTGACTGGGAGGGGAAGACCATGTAGAGTTACAGTATATAGGGCTGACTGGGGGGAAGACCATGTAGAGTTACAGTATATAGGGCTGACTGGGGGGAAGACCATGTAGAGTTACAGTATATAGGGCTGACTGGGGGGAAGACCATGTAGAGTTACAGTATATAGGGCTGACTGGGAGGGAAGACCATGTAGAGTTACAGTATATAGGGCTGACTGGGGGGAAGACCATGTAGAGTTACAGTATATAGGCTGACTGGGGGGGAAGACCATGTAGAGTTACAGTATATAGGGCTGACTGGGGGAAGACCATGTAGAGTTACAGTATATAGGGCTGACTGGGGGGAAGACCATGTAGAGTTACAGTATATAGGGCTGACTGGGGGGAAGACCATGTAGAGTTACAGTATATAGGGCTGACTGGGAGGGGAAGACCATGTAGAGTTACAGTATATAGGGCTGACTGGGGGGAAGACCATGTAGAGTTACAGTATATAGGGCTGACTGGGGGGAAGACCATGTAGAGTTACAGTATATAGGGCTGACTGGGGGGAAGACCATGTAGAGTTACAGTATATAGGGCTGACTGGGGGGAAGACCATGTAGAGTTACAGTATATAGGGCTGACTGGAGGGAAGACCATGTAGAGTTACAGTATATAGGGCTGACTGGGGGAAGACCATGTAGAGTTACAGTATATAGGGCTGACTGGGAGGGAAGACCATGTAGAGTTACAGTATATAGGGCTGACTGGGGGGAAGACCATGTAGAGTTACAGTATATAGGGCTGACTGGGGGGAAGACCATGTAGAGTTACAGTATATAGGGCTGACTGGGGGGAAGACCATGTAGAGTTACAGTATATAGGGCTGACTGGGAGGGAAGACCATGTAGAGTTACAGTATATAGGGCTGACTGGGAGGGAAGACCATGTAGAGTTACAGTATATAGGGCTGACTGGGGGGGAAGACCATGTAGAGTTACAGTATATAGGGCTGACTGGGGGGAAGACCATGTAGAGTTACAGTATATAGGGCTGACTGGGGGGAAGACCATGTAGAGTTACAGTATATAGGGCTGACTGGGGGGAAGACATGTAGAGTTACAGTATATAGGGCTGACTGGGGGGAAGACCATGTAGAGTTACAGTATATAGGGCTGACTGGGGGGAAGACCATGTAGAGTTACAGTATATAGGGCTGACTGTGGGAAGACCATGTAGAGTTACAGTATATAGGGCTGACTATGGGAAGTACCATGTAGAGTTACAGTATATAGGGCTAACTGGGGGAAGACCATGTAGAGTTACAGTATATAGGGCTGACTGGGGGGGAAGACCATGTAGAGTTACAGTATATAGGGCTGACTGGGGGGAAGACCATGTAGAGTTACAGTATATAGGGCTGACTGGGAGGGAAGACCATGTAGAGTTACAGTATATAGGGCTGACTGTGGGGAAGACCATGTAGAGTTACAGTATATAGGGCTGACTGGGGGGAGACCATGTAGAGTTACAGTATATAGGGCTGACTGGGGGGGAGACCATGTAGAGTTACAGTATATAGGGCTGACTGTGGGGGAAGACCATGTAGAGTTACAGTATATAGGGCTGACTGTGGGGAAGACCATGTAGAGTTACAGTATATAGGGCTGACTGTGGGGAAGACCATGTAGAGTTACAGTATATAGGGCTGACTGGGAGGGAAGACCATGTAGAGTTACAGTATATAGGGCTGACTGGGAGGGAAGACCGTGTAGAGTTACAGTATATAGGGCTGACTGGGGGGAAGACCATGTAGAGTTACAGTATATAGGGCTGACTGGGGGGAAGACCATGTAGAGTTACAGTATATAGGGCTGACTGGGGGGAAGACTGTGTAGAGTTACAGTATATAGGGCTGACTGGGGGAAGACCATGTAGAGTTACAGTATATAGGGCTGACTGGGGGGGAAGACCATGTAGAGTTACAGTATATAGGGCTGACTGGGAGGGAAGACCATGTAGAGTTACAGTATGTAGGGCTGACTGGGAGGGAAGACCATGTAGAGTTACAGTATATAGGGCTGACTATGGGGAAGACCATGTAGAGTTACAGTATATAGGGCTGACTGTGGGGAAGACCATGTAGAGTTACAGTATATAGGGCTGACTGGGAGGGAAGACCATGTAGAGTTACAGTATATAGGGCTGACTGGGGGGGAAGACCATGTAGAGTTACAGTATATAGGGCTGACTGGGGGGAAGACCATGTAGAGTTACAGTATATAGGGCTGACTGGGGGGAAGACTGTGTAGAGTTACAGTATATAGGGCTGACTGGGGGGAAGACCATGTAGAGTTACAGTATATAGGCTGACTGGAGGGAAGACCATGTAGAGTTACAGTATATAGGGCTGACTGGGAGGGAAGACCATGTAGAGTTACAGTATATAGGGCTGACTGGGGGGAAGACCATGTAGAGTTACAGTATATAGGGCTGACTGGGGGGAAGACTGTGTAGAGTTACAGTATATAGGGCTGACTGGGGGGAAGACCATGTAGAGTTACAGTATATAGGGCTGACTGGGGGGGAAGACCATGTAGAGTTACAGTATATAGGGCTGACTGGGAGGGAAGACCATGTAGAGTTACAGTATGTAGGGCTGACTGGGAGGGAAGACCATGTAGAGTTACAGTATATAGGGCTGACTATGGGGAAGACCATGTAGAGTTACAGTATATAGGGCTGACTGTGGGGAAGACCATGTAGAGTTACAGTATATAGGGCTGACTGGAGGGAAGACCATGTAGAGTTACAGTATATAGGGCTGACTGGGGGGGAAGACCATGTAGAGTTACAGTATATAGGGCTGACTGGGGGGAAGACCATGTAGAGTTACAGTATATAGGGCTGACTGGGGGGAAGACCATGTAGAGTTACAGTATATAGGGCTGACTGGGGGGAAGACCATGTAGAGTTACAGTATATAAGCTGACTGTGGGGAAGACCATGTAGAGTTACAGTATATAGGGCTGACTGGGAGGGAAGACCATGTAGAGTTACAGTATATAGGGCTGACTGGGGGGAAGACCATGTAGAGTTACAGTATATAGGGCTGACTGGGGGGAAGACCATGTAGAGTTACAGTATATAGGGCTGACTGGGGGGAAGACCATGTAGAGTTACAGTATATAGGGCTGACTGGGGGAAGACCATGTAGAGTTACAGTATATAGGGCTGACTGTGGGGAAAACCATGTAGAGTTACAGTATATAGGGCTGACTGGGGGGAAGACCCTGTAGAGTTACAGTATATAGGGCTGACTGGGGGGAAGACCATGTAGAGTTACAGTATATAGGGCTGACTGGGGGGAAGACCATGTAGAGTTACAGTATATAGGGCTGACTGGGGGGAAGACCATGTAGAGTTACAGTATATAGGGCTGACTGGGAGGGAAGACCATGTAGAGTTACAGTATATAGGGCAGACTGGGGGAAAGACCATGTAGAGTTACAGTATATAGGGCTGACTGGGAGGGAAGACCATGTAGAGTTACAGTATATAGGGCTGACTGGGGGGGAAGACCATGTAGAGTTACAGTATATAGGGCTGACTGGGGGGAAGACCATGTAGAGTTACAGTATATAGGGCTGACTGGGGGGAAGACCATGTAGAGTTACAGTATATAGGGCTGACTGGGAGGGAAGACCATGTAGAGTTACAGTATATAGGGCTGACTGGGAGGGAAGACCATGTAGAGTTACAGTATATAGGGCTGACTGGGGGGGAAGACCATGTAGAGTTACAGTATATAGGGCTGACTGGGGGGGAAGACCATGTAGAGTTACAGTATATAGGGCTGACTGGGGGGAAGACCATGTAGAGTTACAGTATATAGGGCTGACTGGGGGGAAGACCATGTAGAGTTACAGTATATAGGGCTGACTGTGGGGAAGACCATGTAGAGTTACAGTATATAGGGCTGACTGGGGGGGAGACCATGTAGAGTTACAGTATATAGGGCTGACTGGGGGGAGACCATGTAGAGTTACATTATATAGGGCTGACTGTGGGGGAAGACCATGTAGAGTTACAGTATATAGGGCTGACTGTGGGGAAGACCATGTAGAGTTACAGTATATAGGGCTGACTGTGGGGAAGACCATGTAGAGTTACAGTATATAGGGCTGACTGGGAGGGAAGACCATGTAGAGTTACAGTATATAGGGCTGACTGGGAGGGAAGACCGTGTAGAGTTACAGTATATAGGGCTGACTGGGGGGAAGACCATGTAGAGTTACAGTATATAGGGCTGACTGGGGGGGAAGACCATGTAGAGTTACAGTATATAGGGCTGACTGGGGGGAAGACTGTGTAGAGTTACAGTATATAGGGCTGACTGGGGGGAAGACCATGTAGAGTTACAGTATATAGGGCTGACTGGGGGGGAAGACCATGTAGAGTTACAGTATATAGGGCTGACTGGGAGGGAAGACCATGTAGAGTTACAGTATGTAGGGCTGACTGGGAGGGAAGACCATGTAGAGTTACAGTATATAGGGCTGACTATGGGGAAGACCATGTAGAGTTACAGTATATAGGGCTGACTGGGGGGAAGACCCTGTAGAGTTACAGTATATAGGGCTGACTGGGGGGAAGACCCTGTAGAGTTACAGTATATAGGGCTGACTGGGGGGAAGACCATGTAGAGTTACAGTATATAGGGCTGACTGGGGGGAAGACCATGTAGAGTTACAGTATATAGGGCTGACTGGGAGGGAAGACCATGTAGAGTTACAGTATATAGGGCAGACTGGGGGGAAAGACCATGTAGAGTTACAGTATATAGGGCTGACTGGGAGGGAAGACCATGTAGAGTTACAGTATATAGGGCTGACTGGGGGGGAAGACCATGTAGAGTTACAGTATATAGGGCTGACTGGGGGGAAGACCATGTAGAGTTACAGTATATAGGGCTGACTGGGGGGAAGACCATGTAGAGTTACAGTATATAGGGCTGACTGGGAGGGAAGACCATGTAGAGTTACAGTATATAGGGCTGACTGGGAGGGAAGACCATGTAGAGTTACAGTATATAGGGCTGACTGGGGGGGGAAGACCATGTAGAGTTACAGTATATAGGGCTGACTGGGGGGGAAGACCATGTAGAGTTACAGTATATAGGGCTGACTGGGAGGGAAGACCATGTAGAGTTACAGTATATAGGGCTGACTGGGGGGGAAGACCATGTAGAGTTACAGTATATAGGGCTGACTGGGGGGGAAGACCATGTAGAGTTACAGTATATAGGGCTGACTGGGGGGAAGACCATGTAGAGTTACAGTATATAGGGCTGACTGTGGGGAAGACCATGTAGAGTTACAGTATATAGGGCTGACTATGGGGAAGACCATGTAGAGTTACAGTATATAGGGCAGACTGGGGGGAAAGACCATGTAGAGTTACAGTATATAGGGCTGACTGGGAGGGAAGACCATGTAGAGTTACAGTATATAGGGCTGACTGGGGGGGAAGACCATGTAGAGTTACAGTATATAGGGCTGACTGGGGGGAAGACCATGTAGAGTTACAGTATATAGGGCTGACTGGGGGGAAGACCATGTAGAGTTACAGTATATAGGGCTGACTGGGAGGGAAGACCATGTAGAGTTACAGTATATAGGGCTGACTGGGAGGGAAGACCATGTAGAGTTACAGTATATAGGGCTGACTGGGGGGGGAAGACCATGTAGAGTTACAGTATATAGGGCTGACTGGGGGGGAAGACCATGTAGAGTTACAGTATATAGGGCTGACTGGGAGGGAAGACCATGTAGAGTTACAGTATATAGGGCTGACTGGGGGGGAAGACCATGTAGAGTTACAGTATATAGGGCTGACTGGGGGGGAAGACCATGTAGAGTTACAGTATATAGGGCTGACTGGGGGGAAGACCATGTAGAGTTACAGTATATAGGGCTGACTGTGGGGAAGACCATGTAGAGTTACAGTATATAGGGCTGACTATGGGGAAGACCATGTAGAGTTACAGTATATAGGGCTAACTGGGGGGAAGACCATGTAGAGTTACAGTATATAGGGCTGACTGGGGGGGAAGACCATGTAGAGTTACAGTATATAGGGCTGACTGGGGGGAAGACCATGTAGAGTTACAGTATATAGGGCTGACTGGGAGGGAAGACCATGTAGAGTTACAGTATATAGGGCTGACTGTGGGGAAGACCATGTAGAGTTACAGTATATAGGGCTGACTGGGGGGGAGACCATGTAGAGTTACAGTATATAGGGCTGACTGGGGGGGAGACCATGTAGAGTTACATTATATAGGGCTGACTGTGGGGGAAGACCATGTAGAGTTACAGTATATAGGGCTGACTGTGGGGAAGACCATGTAGAGTTACAGTATATAGGGCTGACTGTGGGGAAGACCATGTAGAGTTACAGTATATAGGGCTGACTGGGAGGGAAGACCATGTAGAGTTACAGTATATAGGGCTGACTGGGAGGGAAGACCGTGTAGAGTTACAGTATATAGGGCTGACTGGGGGGAAGACCATGTAGAGTTACAGTATATAGGGCTGACTGGGGGGGAAGACCATGTAGAGTTACAGTATATAGGGCTGACTGGGGGGAAGACTGTGTAGAGTTACAGTATATAGGGCTGACTGGGGGGAAGACCATGTAGAGTTACAGTATATAGGGCTGACTGGGGGGGAAGACCATGTAGAGTTACAGTATATAGGGCTGACTGGGAGGGAAGACCATGTAGAGTTACAGTATGTAGGGCTGACTGGGAGGGAAGACCATGTAGAGTTACAGTATATAGGGCTGACTATGGGGAAGACCATGTAGAGTTACAGTATATAGGGCTGACTGTGGGGAAGACCATGTAGAGTTACAGTATATAGGGCTGACTGGGAGGGAAGACCATGTAGAGTTACAGTATATAGGGCTGACTGGGGGGGAAGACCATGTAGAGTTACAGTATATAGGGCTGACTGGGGGGAAGACCATGTAGAGTTACAGTATATAGGGCTGACTGGGGGGAAGACTGTGTAGAGTTACAGTATATAGGGCTGACTGGGGGGAAGACCATGTAGAGTTACAGTATATAGGGCTGACTGGGAGGGAAGACCATGTAGAGTTACAGTATATAGGGCTGACTGGGAGGGAAGACCATGTAGAGTTACAGTATATAGGGCTGACTGGGGGGGAAGACCATGTAGAGTTACAGTATATAGGGCTGACTGGGGGGAAGACTGTGTAGAGTTACAGTATATAGGGCTGACTGGGGGGAAGACCATGTAGAGTTACAGTATATAGGGCTGACTGGGGGGGAAGACCATGTAGAGTTACAGTATATAGGGCTGACTGGGAGGGAAGACCATGTAGAGTTACAGTATGTAGGGCTGACTGGGAGGGAAGACCATGTAGAGTTACAGTATATAGGGCTGACTATGGGGAAGACCATGTAGAGTTACAGTATATAGGGCTGACTGTGGGGAAGACCATGTAGAGTTACAGTATATAGGGCTGACTGGGAGGGAAGACCATGTAGAGTTACAGTATATAGGGCTGACTGGGGGGGGAAGACCATGTAGAGTTACAGTATATAGGGCTGACTGGGGGGAAGACCATGTAGAGTTACAGTATATAGGGCTGACTGGGGGGGAAGACCATGTAGAGTTACAGTATATAGGGCTGACTGGGGGGAAGACCATGTAGAGTTACAGTATATAAGCTGACTGTGGGGAAGACCATGTAGAGTTACAGTATATAGGGCTGACTGGGAGGGAAGACCATGTAGAGTTACAGTATATAGGGCTGACTGGGGGGGAAGACCATGTAGAGTTACAGTATATAGGGCTGACTGGGGGGGAAGACCATGTAGAGTTACAGTATATAGGGCTGACTGGGGGGAAGACCATGTAGAGTTACAGTATATAGGGCTGACTGGGGGGAAGACCATGTAGAGTTACAGTATATAGGGCTGACTGTGGGGAAAACCATGTAGAGTTACAGTATATAGGGCTGACTGGGGGGAAGACCCTGTAGAGTTACAGTATATAGGGCTGACTGGGGGGAAGACCCTGTAGAGTTACAGTATATAGGGCTGACTGGGGGGAAGACCATGTAGAGTTACAGTATATAGGGCTGACTGGGGGGAAGACCATGTAGAGTTACAGTATATAGGGCTGACTGGGAGGGAAGACCATGTAGAGTTACAGTATATAGGGCAGACTGGGGGGAAAGACCATGTAGAGTTACAGTATATAGGGCTGACTGGGAGGGAAGACCATGTAGAGTTACAGTATATAGGGCTGACTGGGGGGGAAGACCATGTAGAGTTACAGTATATAGGGCTGACTGGGGGGAAGACCATGTAGAGTTACAGTATATAGGGCTGACTGGGGGGAAGACCATGTAGAGTTACAGTATATAGGGCTGACTGGGAGGGAAGACCATGTAGAGTTACAGTATATAGGGCTGACTGGGAGGGAAGACCATGTAGAGTTACAGTATATAGGGCTGACTGGGGGGGGAAGACCATGTAGAGTTACAGTATATAGGGCTGACTGGGGGGGAAGACCATGTAGAGTTACAGTATATAGGGCTGACTGGGGGGGAAGACCATGTAGAGTTACAGTATATAGGGCTGACTGGGGGGGAAGACCATGTAGAGTTACAGTATATAGGGCTGACTGGGGGGAAGACCATGTAGAGTTACAGTATATAGGGCTGACTGTGGGGAAGACCATGTAGAGTTACAGTATATAGGGCTGACTATGGGGAAGACCATGTAGAGTTACAGTATATAGGGCAGACTGGGGGGAAAGACCATGTAGAGTTACAGTATATAGGGCTGACTGGGAGGGAAGACCATGTAGAGTTACAGTATATAGGGCTGACTGGGGGGGAAGACCATGTAGAGTTACAGTATATAGGGCTGACTGGGGGGAAGACCATGTAGAGTTACAGTATATAGGGCTGACTGGGGGGAAGACCATGTAGAGTTACAGTATATAGGGCTGACTGGGAGGGAAGACCATGTAGAGTTACAGTATATAGGGCTGACTGGGAGGGAAGACCATGTAGAGTTACAGTATATAGGGCTGACTGGGGGGGGAAGACCATGTAGAGTTACAGTATATAGGGCTGACTGGGGGGGAAGACCATGTAGAGTTACAGTATATAGGGCTGACTGGGAGGGAAGACCATGTAGAGTTACAGTATATAGGGCTGACTGGGGGGGAAGACCATGTAGAGTTACAGTATATAGGGCTGACTGGGGGGGAAGACCATGTAGAGTTACAGTATATAGGGCTGACTGGGGGGAAGACCATGTAGAGTTACAGTATATAGGGCTGACTGTGGGGAAGACCATGTAGAGTTACAGTATATAGGGCTGACTATGGGGAAGACCATGTAGAGTTACAGTATATAGGGCTAACTGGGGGGAAGACCATGTAGAGTTACAGTATATAGGGCTGACTGGGGGGGAAGACCATGTAGAGTTACAGTATATAGGGCTGACTGGGGGGAAGACCATGTAGAGTTACAGTATATAGGGCTGACTGGGAGGGAAGACCATGTAGAGTTACAGTATATAGGGCTGACTGTGGGGAAGACCATGTAGAGTTACAGTATATAGGGCTGACTGGGGGGGAGACCATGTAGAGTTACAGTATATAGGGCTGACTGGGGGGGAGACCATGTAGAGTTACATTATATAGGGCTGACTGTGGGGGAAGACCATGTAGAGTTACAGTATATAGGGCTGACTGTGGGGAAGACCATGTAGAGTTACAGTATATAGGGCTGACTGTGGGGAAGACCATGTAGAGTTACAGTATATAGGGCTGACTGGGAGGGAAGACCATGTAGAGTTACAGTATATAGGGCTGACTGGGAGGGAAGACCGTGTAGAGTTACAGTATATAGGGCTGACTGGGGGGAAGACCATGTAGAGTTACAGTATATAGGGCTGACTGGGGGGGAAGACCATGTAGAGTTACAGTATATAGGGCTGACTGGGGGGAAGACTGTGTAGAGTTACAGTATATAGGGCTGACTGGGGGGAAGACCATGTAGAGTTACAGTATATAGGGCTGACTGGGGGGGAAGACCATGTAGAGTTACAGTATATAGGGCTGACTGGGAGGGAAGACCATGTAGAGTTACAGTATGTAGGGCTGACTGGGAGGGAAGACCATGTAGAGTTACAGTATATAGGGCTGACTATGGGGAAGACCATGTAGAGTTACAGTATATAGGGCTGACTGTGGGGAAGACCATGTAGAGTTACAGTATATAGGGCTGACTGGGAGGGAAGACCATGTAGAGTTACAGTATATAGGGCTGACTGGGGGGGAAGACCATGTAGAGTTACAGTATATACGGCTGACTGGGGGGAAGACCATGTAGAGTTACAGTATATAGGGCTGACTGGGGGGAAGACTGTGTAGAGTTACAGTATATAGGGCTGACTGGGGGGAAGACCATGTAGAGTTACAGTATATAGGGCTGACTGGGAGGGAAGACCATGTAGAGTTACAGTATATAGGGCTGACTGGGAGGGAAGACCATGTAGAGTTACAGTATATAGGGCTGACTGGGGGGGAAGACCATGTAGAGTTACAGTATATAGGGCTGACTGGGGGGAAGACTGTGTAGAGTTACAGTATATAGGGCTGACTGGGGGGAAGACCATGTAGAGTTACAGTATATAGGGCTGACTGGGGGGGAAGACCATGTAGAGTTACAGTATATAGGGCTGACTGGGAGGGAAGACCATGTAGAGTTACAGTATGTAGGGCTGACTGGGAGGGAAGACCATGTAGAGTTACAGTATATAGGGCTGACTATGGGGAAGACCATGTAGAGTTACAGTATATAGGGCTGACTGTGGGGAAGACCATGTAGAGTTACAGTATATAGGGCTGACTGGGAGGGAAGACCATGTAGAGTTACAGTATATAGGGCTGACTGGGGGGGAAGACCATGTAGAGTTACAGTATATAGGGCTGACTGGGGGGAAGACCATGTAGAGTTACAGTATATAGGGCTGACTGGGGGGGAAGACCATGTAGAGTTACAGTATATAGGGCTGACTGGGGGGAAGACCATGTAGAGTTACAGTATATAAGCTGACTGTGGGGAAGACCATGTAGAGTTACAGTATATAGGGCTGACTGGGAGGGAAGACCATGTAGAGTTACAGTATATAGGGCTGACTGGGGGGGAAGACCATGTAGAGTTACAGTATATAGGGCTGACTGGGGGGGAAGACCATGTAGAGTTACAGTATATAGGGCTGACTGGGGGGAAGACCATGTAGAGTTACAGTATATAGGGCTGACTGGGGGGAAGACCATGTAGAGTTACAGTATATAGGGCTGACTGTGGGGAAAACCATGTAGAGTTACAGTATATAGGGCTGACTGGGGGGAAGACCCTGTAGAGTTACAGTATATAGGGCTGACTGGGGGGAAGACCCTGTAGAGTTACAGTATATAGGGCTGACTGGGGGGAAGACCATGTAGAGTTACAGTATATAGGGCTGACTGGGGGGAAGACCATGTAGAGTTACAGTATATAGGGCTGACTGGGAGGGAAGACCATGTAGAGTTACAGTATATAGGGCAGACTGGGGGGAAAGACCATGTAGAGTTACAGTATATAGGGCTGACTGGGAGGGAAGACCATGTAGAGTTACAGTATATAGGGCTGACTGGGGGGGAAGACCATGTAGAGTTACAGTATATAGGGCTGACTGGGGGGAAGACCATGTAGAGTTACAGTATATAGGGCTGACTGGGGGGAAGACCATGTAGAGTTACAGTATATAGGGCTGACTGGGAGGGAAGACCATGTAGAGTTACAGTATATAGGGCTGACTGGGAGGGAAGACCATGTAGAGTTACAGTATATAGGGCTGACTGGGGGGGGAAGACCATGTAGAGTTACAGTATATAGGGCTGACTGGGGGGGAAGACCATGTAGAGTTACAGTATATAGGGCTGACTGGGGGGGAAGACCATGTAGAGTTACAGTATATAGGGCTGACTGGGGGGAAGACCATGTAGAGTTACAGTATATAGGGCTGACTGTGGGGAAGACCATGTAGAGTTACAGTATATAGGGCTGACTATGGGGAAGACCATGTAGAGTTACAGTATATAGGGCTAACTGGGGGGAAGACCATGTAGAGTTACAGTATATAGGGCTGACTGGGGGGGAAGACCATGTAGAGTTACAGTATATAGGGCTGACTGGGGGGAAGACCATGTAGAGTTACAGTATATAGGGCTGACTGGGAGGGAAGACCATGTAGAGTTACAGTATATAGGGCTGACTGTGGGGAAGACCATGTAGAGTTACAGTATATAGGGCTGACTGGGGGGGAGACCATGTAGAGTTACAGTATATAGGGCTGACTGGGGGGGAGACCATGTAGAGTTACATTATATAGGGCTGACTGTGGGGGAAGACCATGTAGAGTTACAGTATATAGGGCTGACTGTGGGGAAGACCATGTAGAGTTACAGTATATAGGGCTGACTGTGGGGAAGACCATGTAGAGTTACAGTATATAGGGCTGACTGGGAGGGAAGACCATGTAGAGTTACAGTATATAGGGCTGACTGGGAGGGAAGACCGTGTAGAGTTACAGTATATAGGGCTGACTGGGGGGAAGACCATGTAGAGTTACAGTATATAGGGCTGACTGGGAGGGGGGAAGACCATGTAGAGTTACAGTATATAGGGCTGACTGGGGGGGAAGACCATGTAGAGTTACAGTATATAGGGCTGACTGGGGGGGAAGACCATGTAGAGTTACAGTATATAGGGCTGACTGGGGGGAAGACCATGTAGAGTTACAGTATATAGGGCTGACTGGGGGGAAGACCATGTAGAGTTACAGTATATAGGGCTGACTGGGGGGAAGACCATGTAGAGGTACAGTATATAGGGCTGACTGGGGGGAAGACCGTGTAGAGTTACAGTATATAGGGCTGACTGGGGGGAAGACCATGTAGAGTTACAGTATATAGGGCTGACTGGGGGGAAGACCATGTAGAGTTACAGTATATAGGGCTGACTGGGGGGAAGACCGTGTAGAGTTACAGTATATAGGGCTGACTGGGGGGGAAGACCATGTAGAGTTACAGTATATAGGGCTGACTGGGAGGGAAGACCATGTAGAGTTACAGTATATAGGGCTGACTGGGGGGGAAGACTGTGTAGAGTTACAGTATATAGGGCTGACTGGGGGGAAGACCATGTAGAGTTACAGTATATAGGGCTGACTGGGAGGGAAGACCATGTAGAGTTACAGTATATAGGGCTGACTGGGAGGGAAGACCATGTAGAGTTACAGTATATAGGGCTGACTGGGGGGGAAGACCATGTAGAGTTACAGTATATAGGGCTGACTGGGGGGAAGACTGTGTAGAGTTACAGTATATAGGGCTGACTGGGGGGAAGACCATGTAGAGTTACAGTATATAGGGCTGACTGGGGGGGAAGACCATGTAGAGTTACAGTATATAGGGCTGACTGGGAGGGAAGACCATGTAGAGTTACAGTATGTAGGGCTGACTGGGAGGGAAGACCATGTAGAGTTACAGTATATAGGGCTGACTATGGGGAAGACCATGTAGAGTTACAGTATATAGGGCTGACTGTGGGGAAGACCATGTAGAGTTACAGTATATAGGGCTGACTGGGAGGGAAGACCATGTAGAGTTACAGTATATAGGGCTGACTGGGGGGGGAAGACCATGTAGAGTTACAGTATATAGGGCTGACTGGGGGGAAGACCATGTAGAGTTACAGTATATAGGGCTGACTGGGGGGGGAAGACCATGTAGAGTTACAGTATATAGGGCTGACTGGGGGGAAGACCATGTAGAGTTACAGTATATAGGGCTGACTGTGGGGAAGACCATGTAGAGTTACAGTATATAGGGCTGACTGGGAGGGAAGACCATGTAGAGTTACAGTATATAGGGCTGACTGGGGGGGAAGACCATGTAGAGTTACAGTATATAGGGCTGACTGGGGGGGAAGACCATGTAGAGTTACAGTATATAGGGCTGACTGGGGGGAAGACCATGTAGAGTTACAGTATATAGGGCTGACTGGGGGGAAGACCATGTAGAGTTACAGTATATAGGGCTGACTGTGGGGAAAACCATGTAGAGTTACAGTATATAGGGCTGACTGGGGGGAAGACCCTGTAGAGTTACAGTATATAGGGCTGACTGGGGGGAAGACCATGTAGAGTTACAGTATATAGGGCTGACTGGGGGGAAGACCATGTAGAGTTACAGTATATAGGGCTGACTGGGGGGAAGACCATGTAGAGTTACAGTATATAGGGCAGACTGGGGGGAAAGACCATGTAGAGTTACAGTATATAGGGCTGACTGGGAGGGAAGACCATGTAGAGTTACAGTATATAGGGCTGACTGGGGGGGAAGACCATGTAGAGTTACAGTATATAGGGCTGACTGGGGGGAAGACCATGTAGAGTTACAGTATATAGGGCTGACTGGGGGGAAGACCATGTAGAGTTACAGTATATAGGGCTGACTGGGAGGGAAGACCATGTAGAGTTACAGTATATAGGGCTGACTGGGAGGGAAGACCATGTAGAGTTACAGTATATAGGGCTGACTGGGGGGGAAGACCATGTAGAGTTACAGTATATAGGGCTGACTGGGGGGGAAGACCATGTAGAGTTACAGTATATAGGGCTGACTGGGAGGGAAGACCATGTAGAGTTACAGTATATAGGGCTGACTGGGGGGGAAGACCATGTAGAGTTACAGTATATAGGGCTGACTGGGGGGGAAGACCATGTAGAGTTACAGTATATAGGGCTGACTGGGGGGAAGACCATGTAGAGTTACAGTATATAGGGCTGACTGTGGGGAAGACCATGTAGAGTTACAGTATATAGGGCTGACTATGGGGAAGACCATGTAGAGTTACAGTATATAGGGCTGACTGGGGGGAAGACCATGTAGAGTTACAGTATATAGGGCTGACTGGGGGGGAAGACCATGTAGAGTTACAGTATATAGGGCTGACTGGGGGGAAGACCATGTAGAGTTACAGTAAATAGGGCTGACTGGGAGGGAAGACCATGTAGAGTTACAGTATATAGGGCTGACTGTGGGGAAGACCATGTAGAGTTACAGTATATAGGGCTGACTGGGGGGGAGACCATGTAGAGTTACAGTATATAGGGCTGACTGGGGGGAGACCATGTAGAGTTACATTATATAGGGCTGACTGTGGGGGAAGACCATGTAGAGTTACAGTATATAGGGCTGACTGTGGGGAAGACCATGTAGAGTTACAGTATATAGGGCTGACTGTGGGGAAGACCATGTAGAGATACTGTAACTCCACATGGTCTTCCCCCCAGTCAGCCCTATATACTGTAACTCTACATGGTCTTCCCCCCCAGTCAGCCCTATATACTGTAACTCTACATGGTCTTCCCCCCCAGTCAGCCCTATATACTGTAACTCTACATGGTCTTCCCCCCAGTCTGCCCTATATACTGTAACTCTACATGGTCTTCCCTCCCAGTCAGCCCTATATACTGTAACTCTACATGGTCTTCTTATAGTCGGAGCATTATCACAGCAAACCACACTCTATAGTAGGGAGCATTATCACAACAGACCACACTCTATAGTAGGATCATTATCACAACAAACCACTCTATAGTAGGGAGCATTATCACAACAAACCACACTCTATAGTAGGGAGCATTATCACAACAAACCACACTCTATAGTAGGATCATTATCACAACAAACCACACTCTATAGTAGGAGCATTATCACAACAAACCACACTCTATAGTAGGGAGCATTATCACAACAAACCACACTCTATAGTAGGGAGCATTATCACAACAAACCACACTCTATAGTAGGATCATTATCACAACAATACACTCTATAGTAGGGAGCATTATCACGACAAACCACACTCTATAGTAGGAGCATTATCACAACAAACCACACTCTATAGTAGGAGCATTATCACAACAAACCACTCTATAGTAGGGAGCATTATCACAACAAACCACACTCTATAGTAGGAGCATTATCACAACAAACCACACTCTATAGTAGGAGCATTATCACAACAAACCACACTCTAAAGTAGGAGCATTATCACAACAAACCACACTCTATAGTAGGATCATTATCACAACAAACCACACTCTATAGTAGGGAGCATTATCACAACAAACCACACTCTATAGTAGGAGCATTATCACAACAAACCACACTCTATAGTAGGAGCATTATCACAGCAAACCACACTCTATAGTAGGGAGCATTATCACAACAAACCACACTCTATAGTAGGAGCATTATCACAACAAACCACTCTATAGTAGGAGCATTATCACAACAAACCACACTCTATAGTAGGAGCATTATCACAGCAAACCACTCTATAGTAGGAGCATTATCACAACAAACCACTCTATAGTAGGAGCATTATCACAACAAACCACTCTATAGTAGGGAGCATTATCACAACAAACCACACTCTATAGTAGGGAGCATTAACACAACAAACCACACTATAGTAGGGAGCATTATCACAACAAACCACTCTATAGTAGGGAGCATTATCACAACAAACCACACTCCATAGTAGGATCATTATCACAACAATACACTCTATAGTAGGGAGCATTATCACAACAAACCACACTCTATAGTAGGATCATTATCACAACAAACCACACTCTATAGTAGGGAGCATTATCACAACAAACCACACTCTATAGTAGGAGCATTATCACAACAAACCACTCTATAGTAGGAGCATTATCACAACAAACCACACTCTATAGTTTTAGCATTATCACAACAAACCACTCTATAGTAGGGAGCATTATCACAACAAACCACACTCTATAGTAGGGAGCATTATCACAACAAACCACACTATAGTAGGGAGCATTATCACAGCAAACCACACTCTATAGTAGGAGCATTATCACAACAGACCACACTCTATAGTAGGATCATTATCACAACAAACCACTCTATAGTAGGAAGCATTATCACAACAAACCACACTCTATAGTAGGAGCATTATCACAACAAACCACACTCTAAAGTAGGAGCATTATCACAACAAACCACACTCTATAGTTGGGAGCATTATCACAACAAACCACACTCTATAGTAGGAGCATTATCACAACAAACCACACTCTATAGTAGGAGCATTATCACAACAAACCACACTATAGTAGGAGCATTATCACAACAAACCACACTCTATAGTAGGGAGCATTATCACAACAAACCACACTCTATAGTAGGGAGCATTATCACAACAAACCACTCTATAGTAGGAGCATTATCACAACAAACCACACTCTATAGTAGGATCATTATCACAACAAACCACACCATGGTGGGAGGGAAGACCATGTAGAGTTACAGTATATAGGGCTGACTGGGGGGAAGACCATGTAGAGTTACAGTATATAGGGCTGACTGGGAGGGAATACCATGTAGAGTTACAGTATATAGGGCTGACTGGGGGGGAAGACCATGTAGAGTTACAGTATATAGGGCTGACTGGGGGGAAGACCGTGTAGAGTTACAGTATATAGGGCTGACTGGGGGGAAGACCATGTAGAGTTACAGTATGTAGGGCTGACTGGGAGGGAAGACCATGTAGAGTTACAGTATATAGGGCTGACTGGGAGGGAAGACCATGTAGAGTTACAGTATATAGGGCTGACTGTGGGGAAGACCATGTAGAGTTACAGTATATAGGGCTGACTGGGAGGGAAGACCATGTAGAGTTACAGTATATAGGGCTGACTGGGAGGGAGACCATGTAGAGTTACAGTATATAGGGCTGACTGGGGGGAAGACCATGTAGAGTTACAGTATATAGGGCTGACTGGGGGGAAGACCATGTAGAGTTACAGTATATAGGGCTGACTGGGGGGAAGACCATGTAGAGTTACAGTATATAGGGCTGACTGGGGGGAAGACCATGTAGAGTTACAGTATATAGGGCTGACTGGGGGGAAGACCATGTAGAGTTACAGTATATAGGGCTGACTGGGAGGGAAGACCATGTAGAGTTACAGTATATAGGGCTGACTGTGGGGAAGACCATGTAGAGTTACAGTATATAGGGCTGACTGGGAGGGAAGACCATGTAGAGTTACAGTATATAGGGCTGACTGGGGGGAAGACCATGTAGAGTTACAGTATATAGGGCTGACTGGGGGGAAGACCATGTAGAGTTACAGTATATAGGGCTGACTGGGGGGAAGACCATGTAGAGTTACAGTATATAGGGCTGACTGGGGGGAAGACCATGTAGAGTTACAGTATATAGGGCTGACTGGGGGGGAAGACCATGTAGAGTTACAGTATATAGGGCTGACTGGGAGGGAGACCATGTAGAGTTACAGTATATAGGGCTGACTGGGGGGGAAGACCATGTAGAGTTACAGTATATAGGGCTGACTGTGGGGAAGACCATGTAGAGTTACAGTATATAGGGCTGACTGGGAGGGAAGACCATGTAGAGTTACAGTATATAGGGCTGACTGTGGGGAAGACCATGTAGAGTTACAGTATATAGGGCTGACTGGGAGGGAAGACCATGTAGAGTTACAGTATATAGGGCTGACTGGGAGGGAGACCATGTAGAGTTACAGTATATAGGGCTGACTGGGGGGGAAGACCATGTAGAGTTACAGTATATAGGGCTGACTGGGAGGGAAGACCATGTAGAGTTACAGTATATAGGGCTGACTGGGAGGGAAGACCGTGTAGAGTTACAGTATATAGGGCTGACTGGGGGGAAGACCATGTAGAGTTACAGTATATAGGGCTGACTGGGAGGGGGGAAGACCATGTAGAGTTACAGTATATAGGGCTGACTGGGGGGGAAGACCATGTAGAGTTACAGTATATAGGGCTGACTGGGGGGAAGACCATGTAGAGTTACAGTATATAGGGCTGACTGGGGGGAAGACCATGTAGAGGTACAGTATATAGGGCTGACTGGGGGGAAGACCGTGTAGAGTTACAGTATATAGGGCTGACTGGGGGGGAAGACCATGTAGAGTTACAGTATATAGGGCTGACTGGGAGGGAAGACCATGTAGAGTTACAGTATATAGGGCTGACTGGGGGGGAAGACTGTGTAGAGTTACAGTATATAGGGCTGACTGGGGGGAAGACCATGTAGAGTTACAGTATATAGGGCTGACTGGGGGGAAGACCATGTAGAGTTACAGTATATAGGGCTGACTGTGGGGAAGACCATGTAGAGTTACAGTATATAGGGCTGACTGGGAGGGAAGACCATGTAGAGTTACAGTATATAGGGCTGACTGGGGGGAAGACCATGTAGAGTTACAGTATATAGGGCTGACTGGGGGGAAGACCGTGTAGAGTTACAGTATATAGGGCTGACTGGGGGGAAGACCATGTAGAGTTACAGTATATAGGGCTGACTGGGGGGAAGACCATGTAGAGTTACAGTATATAGGGCTGACTGTGGGGAAGACCATGTAGAGTTACAGTATATAGGGCTGACTGTGGGGAAGACCATGTAGAGTTACAGTATATAGGGCTGACTGGGAGGGAAGACCATGTAGAGTTACAGTATATAGGGCTGACTGGGGGGAAGACCATGTAGAGTTACAGTATATAGGGCTGACTGGGGGGAAGACCATGTAGAGTTACAGTATATAGGGCTGACTGGGAGGGAAGACCATGTAGAGTTACAGTATATAGGGCTGACTGGGGGGGAAGACCATGTAGAGTTACAGTATATAGGGCTGACTGGGGGGAAGACTGTGTAGAGTTACAGTATATAGGGCTGACTGGGGGGAAGACCATGTAGAGTTACAGTATATAGGGTTGACTGGGAGGGAAGACCATGTAGAGTTACAGTATATAGGGCTGACTGGGAGGGAAGACCATGTAGAGTTACAGTATATAGGGCTGACTGGGGGGGAAGACCATGTAGAGTTACAGTATATAGGGCTGACTGGGGGGAAGACTGTGTAGAGTTACAGTATATAGGGCTGACTGGGGGGAAGACCATGTAGAGTTACAGTATATAGGGCTGACTGGGGGGGAAGACCATGTAGAGTTACAGTATATAGGGCTGACTGGGAGGGAAGACCATGTAGAGTTACAGTATGTAGGGCTGACTGGGAGGGAAGACCATGTAGAGTTACAGTATATAGGGCTGACTATGGGGAAGACCATGTAGAGTTACAGTATATAGGGCTGACTGTGGGGAAGACCATGTAGAGTTACAGTATATAGGGCTGACTGGGAGGGAAGACCATGTAGAGTTACAGTATATAGGGCTGACTGGGGGGGAAGACCATGTAGAGTTACAGTATATAGGGCTGACTGGGGGGAAGACCATGTAGAGTTACAGTATATAGGGCTGACTGGGAGGGAGACCATGTAGAGTTACAGTATATAGGGCTGACTGGGGGGAAGACCATGTAGAGTTACAGTATATAGGGCTGACTGGGGGGGAAGACCATGTAGAGTTACAGTATATAGGGCTGACTGGGAGGGAGACCATGTAGAGTTACAGTATATAGGGCTGACTGGGGGGGAAGACCATGTAGAGTTACAGTATATAGGGCTGACTGTGGGGAAGACCATGTAGAGTTACAGTATATAGGGCTGACTGGGAGGGAAGACCATGTAGAGTTACAGTATATAGGGCTGACTGTGGGGAAGACCATGTAGAGTTACAGTATATAGGGCTGACTGGGAGGGAAGACCATGTAGAGTTACAGTATATAGGGCTGACTGGGAGGGAGACCATGTAGAGTTACAGTATATAGGGCTGACTGGGGGGGAAGACCATGTAGAGTTACAGTATATAGGGCTGACTGGGAGGGAAGACCATGTAGAGTTACAGTATATAGGGCTGACTGGGAGGGAAGACCGTGTAGAGTTACAGTATATAGGGCTGACTGGGGGGAAGACCATGTAGAGTTACAGTATATAGGGCTGACTGGGAGGGGGGAAGACCATGTAGAGTTACAGTATATAGGGCTGACTGGGGGGAAGACCATGTAGAGTTACAGTATATAGGGCTGACTGGGGGGAAGACCATGTAGAGTTACAGTATATAGGGCTGACTGGGGGGAAGACCATGTAGAGGTACAGTATATAGGGCTGACTGGGGGGAAGACCGTGTAGAGTTACAGTATATAGGGCTGACTGGGGGGGAAGACCATGTAGAGTTACAGTATATAGGGCTGACTGGGAGGGAAGACCATGTAGAGTTACAGTATATAGGGCTGACTGGGGGGGAAGACTGTGTAGAGTTACAGTATATAGGGCTGACTGGGGGGAAGACCATGTAGAGTTACAGTATATAGGGCTGACTGGGGGGAAGACCATGTAGAGTTACAGTATATAGGGCTGACTGTGGGGAAGACCATGTAGAGTTACAGTATATAGGGCTGACTGGGAGGGAAGACCATGTAGAGTTACAGTATATAGGGCTGACTGGGGGGAAGACCATGTAGAGTTACAGTATATAGGGCTGACTGGGGGGAAGACCGTGTAGAGTTACAGTATATAGGGCTGACTGGGGGGAAGACCATGTAGAGTTACAGTATATAGGGCTGACTGGGGGGAAGACCATGTAGAGTTACAGTATATAGGGCTGACTGTGGGGAAGACCATGTAGAGTTACAGTATATAGGGCTGACTGTGGGGAAGACCATGTAGAGTTACAGTATATAGGGCTGACTGGGAGGGAAGACCATGTAGAGTTACAGTATATAGGGCTGACTGGGGGGAAGACCATGTAGAGTTACAGTATATAGGGCTGACTGGGGGGAAGACCATGTAGAGTTACAGTATATAGGGCTGACTGGGAGGGAAGACCATGTAGAGTTACAGTATATAGGGCTGACTGGGGGGAAGACCATGTAGAGTTACAGTATATAGGGCTGACTGGGGGGAAGACTGTGTAGAGTTACAGTATATAGGGCTGACTGGGGGGAAGACCATGTAGAGTTACAGTATATAGGGTTGACTGGGAGGGAAGACCATGTAGAGTTACAGTATATAGGGCTGACTGGGAGGGAAGACCATGTAGAGTTACAGTATATAGGGCTGACTGGGGGGGAAGACCATGTAGAGTTACAGTATATAGGGCTGACTGGGGGGAAGACTGTGTAGAGTTACAGTATATAGGGCTGACTGGGGGGAAGACCATGTAGAGTTACAGTATATAGGGCTGACTGGGGGGGAAGACCATGTAGAGTTACAGTATATAGGGCTGACTGGGAGGGAAGACCATGTAGAGTTACAGTATGTAGGGCTGACTGGGAGGGAAGACCATGTAGAGTTACAGTATATAGGGCTGACTATGGGGAAGACCATGTAGAGTTACAGTATATAGGGCTGACTGTGGGGAAGACCATGTAGAGTTACAGTATATAGGGCTGACTGGGAGGGAAGACCATGTAGAGTTACAGTATATAGGGCTGACTGGGGGGAAGACCATGTAGAGTTACAGTATATAGGGCTGACTGGGGGAAGACCATGTAGAGTTACAGTATATAGGGCTGACTGGGGGGGGAAGACCATGTAGAGTTACAGTATATAGGGCTGACTGGGGGGAAGACCATGTAGAGTTACAGTATATAGGGCTGACTGTGGGGAAGACCATGTAGAGTTACAGTATATAGGGCTGACTGGGAGGGAAGACCATGTAGAGTTACAGTATATAGGGCTGACTGGGGGGAAGACCATGTAGAGTTACAGTATATAGGGCTGACTGGGGGGGAAGACATGTAGAGTTACAGTATATAGGGCTGACTGGGGGGAAGACCATGTAGAGTTACAGTATATAGGGCTGACTGGGGGGAAGACCATGTAGAGTTACAGTATATAGGGCTGACTGTGGGGAAAACCATGTAGAGTTACAGTATATAGGGCTGACTGGGGGGAAGACCATGTAGAGTTACAGTATATAGGGCTGACTGGGAGGGAAGACCATGTAGAGTTACAGTATATAGGGCTGACTGGGAGGGAAGACCATGTAGAGTTACAGTATATAGGGCTGACTGGGGGGGGAAGACCATGTAGAGTTACAGTATATAGGGCTGACTGGGGGGAAGACCATGTAGAGTTACAGTATATAGGGCTGACTGGGAGGGAAGACCATGTAGAGTTACAGTATATAGGGCTGACTGGGGGGGAAGACCATGTAGAGTTACAGTATATAGGGCTGACTGGGGGGGAAGACCATGTAGAGTTACAGTATATAGGGCTGACTGGGGGGAAGACCATGTAGAGTTACAGTATATAGGGCTGACTGTGGGGAAGACCATGTAGAGTTACAGTATATAGGGCTGACTATGGGGAAGACCATGTAGAGTTACAGTATATAGGGCTAACTGGGGGGAAGACCATGTAGAGTTACAGTATATAGGGCTGACTGGGGGGGAAGACCATGTAGAGTTACAGTATATAGGGCTGACTGGGGGGAAGACCATGTAGAGTTACAGTATATAGGGCTGACTGGGAGGGAAGACCATGTAGAGTTACAGTATATAGGGCTGACTGTGGGGAAGACCATGTAGAGTTACAGTATATAGGGCTGACTGGGGGGGAGACCATGTAGAGTTACAGTATATAGGGCTGACTGGGGGGGAGACCATGTAGAGTTACATTATATAGGGCTGACTGTGGGGGAAGACCATGTAGAGTTACAGTATATAGGGCTGACTGTGGGGAAGACCATGTAGAGTTACAGTATATAGGGCTGACTGTGGGGAAGACCATGTAGAGTTACAGTATATAGGGCTGACTGGGAGGGAAGACCATGTAGAGTTACAGTATATAGGGCTGACTGGGAGGGAAGACTGTGTAGAGTTACAGTATATAGGGCTGACTGGGGGGAAGACCATGTAGAGTTACAGTATATAGGGCTGACTGGGAGGGGGGAAGACCATGTAGAGTTACAGTATATAGGGCTGACTGGGGGGGAAGACCATGTAGAGTTACAGTATATAGGGCTGACTGGGGGGGAGACCATGTAGAGTTACAGTATATAGGGCTGACTGGGGGGAAGACCATGTAGAGTTACAGTATATAGGGCTGACTGGGAGGGAAGACCATGTAGAGTTACAGTATATAGGGCTGACTGGGAGGGAAGACCGTGTAGAGTTACAGTATATAGGGCTGACTGGGGGGAAGACCATGTAGAGTTACAGTATATAGGGCTGACTGGGAGGGGGGAAGACCATGTAGAGTTACAGTATATAGGGCTGACTGGGGGGGAAGACCATGTAGAGTTACAGTATATAGGGCTGACTGGGGGGGAAGACCATGTAGAGTTACAGTATATAGGGCTGACTGGGGGGAAGACTGTGTAGAGTTACAGTATATAGGGCTGACTGGGGGGAAGACCATGTAGAGTTACAGTATATAGGGCTGACTGGGAGGGAAGACCATGTAGAGTTACAGTATATAGGGCTGACTGGGGGGGAAGACTGTGTAGAGTTACAGTATATAGGGCTGACTGGGGGGAAGACCATGTAGAGTTACAGTATATAGGGCTGACTGGGAGGGAAGACCATGTAGAGTTACAGTATATAGGGCTGACTGGGAGGGAAGACCATGTAGAGTTACAGTATATAGGGCTGACTGGGGGGGAAGACCATGTAGAGTTACAGTATATAGGGCTGACTGGGGGGAAGACTGTGTAGAGTTACAGTATATAGGGCTGACTGGGGGGAAGACCATGTAGAGTTACAGTATATAGGGCTGACTGGGGGGGAAGACCATGTAGAGTTACAGTATATAGGGCTGACTGGGAGGGAAGACCATGTAGAGTTACAGTATGTAGGGCTGACTGGGAGGGAAGACCATGTAGAGTTACAGTATATAGGGCTGACTATGGGGAAGACCATGTAGAGTTACAGTATATAGGGCTGACTGTGGGGAAGACCATGTAGAGTTACAGTATATAGGGCTGACTGGGAGGGAAGACCATGTAGAGTTACAGTATATAGGGCTGACTGGGGGGGGAAGACCATGTAGAGTTACAGTATATAGGGCTGACTGGGGGGAAGACCATGTAGAGTTACAGTATATAGGGCTGACTGGGGGGGAAGACCATGTAGAGTTACAGTATATAGGGCTGACTGGGGGGAAGACCATGTAGAGTTACAGTATATAGGGCTGACTGTGGGGAAGACCATGTAGAGTTACAGTATATAGGGCTGACTGGGAGGGAAGACCATGTAGAGTTACAGTATATAGGGCTGACTGGGGGGGAAGACCATGTAGAGTTACAGTATATAGGGCTGACTGGGGGGGAAGACCATGTAGAGTTACAGTATATAGGGCTGACTGGGGGGAAGACCATGTAGAGTTACAGTATATAGGGCTGACTGGGGGGAAGACCATGTAGAGTTACAGTATATAGGGCTGACTGTGGGGAAAACCATGTAGAGTTACAGTATATAGGGCTGACTGGGGGGAAGACCCTGTAGAGTTACAGTATATAGGGCTGACTGGGGGGAAGACCATGTAGAGTTACAGTATATAGGGCTGACTGGGGGGAAGACCATGTAGAGTTACAGTATATAGGGCTGACTGGGGGGAAGACCATGTAGAGTTACAGTATATAGGGCTGACTGGGAGGGAAGACCATGTAGAGTTACAGTATATAGGGCAGACTGGGGGGAAAGACCATGTAGAGTTACAGTATATAAGGCTGACTGGGAGGGAAGACCATGTAGAGTTACAGTATATAGGGCTGACTGGGGGGGAAGACCATGTAGAGTTACAGTATATAGGGCTGACTGGGGGGAAGACCATGTAGAGTTACAGTATATAGGGCTGACTGGGGGGAAGACCATGTAGAGTTACAGTATATAGGGCTGACTGGGAGGGAAGACCATGTAGAGTTACAGTATATAGGGCTGACTGGGAGGGAAGACCATGTAGAGTTACAGTATATAGGGCTGACTGGGGGGGGAAGACCATGTAGAGTTACAGTATATAGGGCTGACTGGGGGGGAAGACCATGTAGAGTTACAGTATATAGGGCTGACTGGGAGGGAAGACCATGTAGAGTTACAGTATATAGGGCTGACTGGGGGGGAAGACCATGTAGAGTTACAGTATATAGGGCTGACTGGGGGGGAAGACCATGTAGAGTTACAGTATCTCTACATGGTCTTCCCCACAGTCAGCCCTATATACTGTAACTCTACATGGTCTTCCCTCCCAGTCAGCCCTATATACTGTAACTCTACATGGTCTTCTTATAGTCGGAGCATTATCACAGCAAACCACACTCTATAGTAGGGAGCATTATCACAACAGACCACACTCTATAGTAGGATCATTATCACAACAAACCACTCTATAGTAGGGAGCATTATCACAACAAACCACACTCTATAGTAGGGAGCATTATCACAACAAACCACACTCTATAGTAGGATCATTATCACAACAAACCACACTCTATAGTAGGAGCATTATCACAACAAACCACACTCTATAGTAGGGAGCATTATCACAACAAACCACACTCTATAGTAGGGAGCATTATCACAACAAACCACACTCTATAGTAGGATCATTATCACAACAATACACTCTATAGTAGGGAGCATTATCACGACAAACCACACTCTATAGTAGGAGCATTATCACAACAAACCACACTCTATAGTAGGAGCATTATCACAACAAACCACTCTATAGTAGGGAGCATTATCACAACAAACCACACTCTATAGTAGGAGCATTATCACAACAAACCACACTCTATAGTAGGAGCATTATCACAACAAACCACACTCTAAAGTAGGAGCATTATCACAACAAACCACACTCTATAGTAGGATCATTATCACAACAAACCACACTCTATAGTAGGGAGCATTATCACAACAAACCACACTCTATAGTAGGAGCATTATCACAACAAACCACACTCTATAGTAGGAGCATTATCACAGCAAACCACACTCTATAGTAGGGAGCATTATCACAACAAACCACACTCTATAGTAGGGAGCATTATCACAACAAACCACACTCTATAGTAGGAGCATTATCACAACAAACCACTCTATAGTAGGAGCATTATCACAACAAACCACACTCTATAGTAGGAGCATTATCACAGCAAACCACTCTATAGTAGGAGCATTATCACAACAAACCACACTCTATAGTAGGAGCATTATCACAACAAACCACTCTATAGTAGGGAGCATTATCACAACAAACCACACTCTATAGTAGGGAGCATTATCACAACAAACCACACTATAGTAGGGAGCATTATCACAACAAACCACTCTATAGTAGGGAGCATTATCACAACAAACCACACTCCATAGTAGGATCATTATCACAACAATACACTCTATAGTAGGGAGCATTATCACAACAAACCACACTCTATAGTAGGATCATTATCACAACAAACCACACTCTATAGTAGGGAGCATTATCACAACAAACCACACTCTATAGTAGGAGCATTATCACAACAAACCACTCTATAGTAGGAGCATTATCACAACAAACCACACTCTATAGTTTTAGCATTATCACAACAAACCACTCTATAGTAGGGAGCATTATCACAACAAACCACACTCTATAGTAGGGAGCATTATCACAACAAACCACACTATAGTAGGGAGCATTATCACAGCAAACCACACTCTATAGTAGGAGCATTATCACAACAGACCACACTCTATAGTAGGATCATTATCACAACAAACCACTCTATAGTAGGGAGCATTATCACAACAAACCACACTCTATAGTAGGAGCATTATCACAACAAACCACACTCTAAAGTAGGAGCATTATCACAACAAACCACACTCTATAGTTGGGAGCATTATCACAACAAACCACACTCTATAGTAGGAGCATTATCACAACAAACCACACTCTATAGTAGGAGCATTATCACAACAAACCACACTATAGTAGGAGCATTATCACAACAAACCACACTCTATAGTAGGGAGCATTATCACAACAAACCACACTCTATAGTAGGGAGCATTATCACAACAAACCACTCTATAGTAGGAGCATTATCACAACAAACCACACTCTATAGTAGGATCATTATCACAACAAACCACACCATGGTGGGAGGGAAGACCATGTAGAGTTACAGTATATAGGGCTGACTGGGGGGAAGACCATGTAGAGTTACAGTATATAGGGCTGACTGGGAGGGAAGACCATGTAGAGTTACAGTATATAGGGCTGACTGGGGGGGAAGACCATGTAGAGTTACAGTATATAGGGCTGACTGGGGGGAAGACCGTGTAGAGTTACAGTATATAGGGCTGACTGGGGGGAAGACCATGTAGAGTTACAGTATATAGGGCTGACTGGGGGGGAAGACCATGTAGAGTTACAGTATATAGGGCTGACTGGGAGGGAAGACCATGTAGAGTTACAGTATGTAGGGCTGACTGGGAGGGAAGACCATGTAGAGTTACAGTATATAGGGCTGACTGGGAGGGAAGACCATGTAGAGTTACAGTATATAGGGCTGACTGTGGGGAAGACCATGTAGAGTTACAGAATATAGGGCTGACTGGGAGGGAAGACCATGTAGAGTTACAGTATATAGGGCTGACTGGGAGGGAGACCATGTAGAGTTACAGTATATAGGGCTGACTGGGGGGAAGACCATGTAGAGTTACAGTATATAGGGCTGACTGTGGGGAAGACCATGTAGAGTTACAGTATATAGGGCTGACTGGGAGGGAAGACCATGTAGAGTTACAGTATATAGGGCTGACTGTGGGGAAGACCATGTAGAGTTACAGTATATAGGGCTGACTGGGGGGGAGACCATGTAGAGTTACAGTATATAGGGCTGACTGGGGGGGAAGACCATGTAGAGTTACAGTATATAGGGCTGACTGGGAGGGAAGACCATGTAGAGTTACAGTATATAGGGCTGACTGGGGGGGAAGACTGTGTAGAGTTACAGTATATAGGGCTGACTGGGGGGAAGACCATGTAGAGTTACAGTATATAGGGCTGACTGGGAGGGAAGACCATGTAGAGTTACAGTATATAGGGCTGACTGGGAGGGAAGACCATGTAGAGTTACAGTATATAGGGCTGACTGGGGGGGAAGACCATGTAGAGTTACAGTATATAGGGCTGACTGGGGGGAAGACTGTGTAGAGTTACAGTATATAGGGCTGACTGGGGGGAAGACCATGTAGAGTTACAGTATATAGGGCTGACTGGGGGGGAAGACCATGTAGAGTTACAGTATATAGGGCTGACTGGGAGGGAAGACCATGTAGAGTTACAGTATGTAGGGCTGACTGGGAGGGAAGACCATGTAGAGTTACAGTATATAGGGCTGACTATGGGGAAGACCATGTAGAGTTACAGTATATAGGGCTGACTGTGGGGAAGACCATGTAGAGTTACAGTATATAGGGCTGACTGGGAGGGAAGACCATGTAGAGTTACAGTATATAGGGCTGACTGGGGGGGGAAGACCATGTAGAGTTACAGTATATAGGGCTGACTGGGGGGAAGACCATGTAGAGTTACAGTATATAGGGCTGACTGGGGGGGGAAGACCATGTAGAGTTACAGTATATAGGGCTGACTGGGGGGAAGACCATGTAGAGTTACAGTATATAAGCTGACTGTGGGGAAGACCATGTAGAGTTACAGTATATAGGGCTGACTGGGGGGAAGACCATGTAGAGTTACAGTATATAGGGCTGACTGGGGGGGAAGACCATGTAGAGTTACAGTATATAGGGCTGACTGGGGGGAAGACCATGTAGAGTTACAGTATATAGGGCTGACTGGGGGGAAGACCATGTAGAGTTACAGTATATAGGGCTGACTGGGGGGAAGACCATGTAGAGTTACAGTATATAGGGCTGACTGGGAGGGAAGACCATGTAGAGTTACAGTATATAGGGCTGACTGGGAGGGAGACCATGTAGAGTTACAGTATATAGGGCTGACTGGGGGGGAAGACCATGTAGAGTTACAGTATATAGGGCTGACTGGGAGGGAAGACCATGTAGAGTTACAGTATATAGGGCTGACTGGGAGGGAAGACCGTGTAGAGTTACAGTATATAGGGCTGACTGGGGGGAAGACCATGTAGAGTTACAGTATATAGGGCTGACTGGGAGGGGGGAAGACCATGTAGAGTTACAGTATATAGGGCTGACTGGGGGGGAAGACCATGTAGAGTTACAGTATATAGGGCTGACTGGGGGGGAAGACCATGTAGAGTTACAGTATATAGGGCTGACTGGGGGGAAGACCATGTAGAGTTACAGTATATAGGGCTGACTGGGGGGAAGACCATGTAGAGTTACAGTATATAGGGCTGACTGGGGGGAAGACCATGTAGAGGTACAGTATATAGGGCTGACTGGGGGGAAGACCGTGTAGAGTTACAGTATATAGGGCTGACTGGGGGGAAGACCATGTAGAGTTACAGTATATAGGGCTGACTGGGGGGAAGACCATGTAGAGTTACAGTATATAGGGCTGACTGGGGGGAAGACCGTGTAGAGTTACAGTATATAGGGCTGACTGGGGGGGAAGACCATGTAGAGTTACAGTATATAGGGCTGACTGGGAGGGAAGACCATGTAGAGTTACAGTATATAGGGCTGACTGGGGGGGAAGACTGTGTAGAGTTACAGTATATAGGGCTGACTGGGGGGAAGACCATGTAGAGTTACAGTATATAGGGCTGACTGGGAGGGAAGACCATGTAGAGTTACAGTATATAGGGCTGACTGGGAGGGAAGACCATGTAGAGTTACAGTATATAGGGCTGACTGGGGGGGAAGACCATGTAGAGTTACAGTATATAGGGCTGACTGGGGGGAAGACTGTGTAGAGTTACAGTATATAGGGCTGACTGGGGGGAAGACCATGTAGAGTTACAGTATATAGGGCTGACTGGGGGGGAAGACCATGTAGAGTTACAGTATATAGGGCTGACTGGGAGGGAAGACCATGTAGAGTTACAGTATGTAGGGCTGACTGGGAGGGAAGACCATGTAGAGTTACAGTATATAGGGCTGACTATGGGGAAGACCATGTAGAGTTACAGTATATAGGGCTGACTGTGGGGAAGACCATGTAGAGTTACAGTATATAGGGCTGACTGGGAGGGAAGACCATGTAGAGTTACAGTATATAGGGCTGACTGGGGGGGGAAGACCATGTAGAGTTACAGTATATAGGGCTGACTGGGGGGAAGACCATGTAGAGTTACAGTATATAGGGCTGACTGGGGGGGAAGACCATGTAGAGTTACAGTATATAGGGCTGACTGGGGGGAAGACCATGTAGAGTTACAGTATATAAGCTGACTGTGGGGAAGACCATGTAGAGTTACAGTATATAGGGCTGACTGGGAGGGAAGACCATGTAGAGTTACAGTATATAGGGCTGACTGGGGGGGAAGACCATGTAGAGTTACAGTATATAGGGCTGACTGGGGGGGAAGACCATGTAGAGTTACAGTATATAGGGCTGACTGGGGGGAAGACCATGTAGAGTTACAGTATATAGGGCTGACTGGGGGGAAGACCATGTAGAGTTACAGTATATAGGGCTGACTGTGGGGAAAACCATGTAGAGTTACAGTATATAGGGCTGACTGGGGGGAAGACCCTGTAGAGTTACAGTATATAGGGCTGACTGGGGGGAAGACCCTGTAGAGTTACAGTATATAGGGCTGACTGGGGGGAAGACCATGTAGAGTTACAGTATATAGGGCTGACTGGGGGGAAGACCATGTAGAGTTACAGTATATAGGGCTGACTGGGAGGGAAGACCATGTAGAGTTACAGTATATAGGGCAGACTGGGGGGAAAGACCATGTAGAGTTACAGTATATAGGGCTGACTGGGAGGGAAGACCATGTAGAGTTACAGTATATAGGGCTGACTGGGGGGGAAGACCATGTAGAGTTACAGTATATAGGGCTGACTGGGGGGAAGACCATGTAGAGTTACAGTATATAGGGCTGACTGGGGGGAAGACCATGTAGAGTTACAGTATATAGGGCTGACTGGGAGGGAAGACCATGTAGAGTTACAGTATATAGGGCTGACTGGGAGGGAAGACCATGTAGAGTTACAGTATATAGGGCTGACTGGGGGGGGAAGACCATGTAGAGTTACAGTATATAGGGCTGACTGGGGGGGAAGACCATGTAGAGTTACAGTATATAGGGCTGACTGGGAGGGAAGACCATGTAGAGTTACAGTATATAGGGCTGACTGGGGGGGAAGACCATGTAGAGTTACAGTATATAGGGCTGACTGGGGGGGAAGACCATGTAGAGTTACAGTATATAGGGCTGACTGGGGGGAAGACCATGTAGAGTTACAGTATATAGGGCTGACTGTGGGGAAGACCATGTAGAGTTACAGTATATAGGGCTGACTATGGGGAAGACCATGTAGAGTTACAGTATATAGGGCTAACTGGGGGGAAGACCATGTAGAGTTACATTATATAGGGCTGACTGGGGGGGAAGACCATGTAGAGTTACAGTATATAGGGCTGACTGTGGGGAAGACCATGTAGAGTTACAGTATATAGGGCTGACTGTGGGGAAGACCATGTAGAGTTACAGTATATAGGGCTGACTGGGAGGGAAGACCATGTAGAGTTACAGTATATAGGGCTGACTGGGAGGGAAGACCGTGTAGAGTTACAGTATATAGGGCTGACTGGGGGGAAGACCATGTAGAGTTACAGTATATAGGGCTGACTGGGGGGGAAGACCATGTAGAGTTACAGTATATAGGGCTGACTGGGGGGAAGACTGTGTAGAGTTACAGTATATAGGGCTGACTGGGGGGAAGACCATGTAGAGTTACAGTATATAGGGCTGACTGGGGGGGAAGACCATGTAGAGTTACAGTATATAGGGCTGACTGGGAGGGAAGACCATGTAGAGTTACAGTATGTAGGGCTGACTGGGAGGGAAGACCATGTAGAGTTACAGTATATAGGGCTGACTATGGGGAAGACCATGTAGAGTTACAGTATATAGGGCTGACTGGGGGGAAGACCCTGTAGAGTTACAGTATATAGGGCTGACTGGGGGGAAGACCCTGTAGAGTTACAGTATATAGGGCTGACTGGGAGGGAAGACCATGTAGAGTTACAGTATATAGGGCTGACTGGGGGGGAAGACCATGTAGAGTTACAGTATATAGGGCTGACTGGGGGGGAAGACCATGTAGAGTTACAGTATATAGGGCTGACTGGGGGGAAGACCATGTAGAGTTACAGTATATAGGGCTGACTGTGGGGAAGACCATGTAGAGTTACAGTATATAGGGCTGACTATGGGGAAGACCATGTAGAGTTACAGTATATAGGGCTAACTGGGGGGAAGACCATGTAGAGTTACAGTATATAGGGCTGACTGGGGGGGAAGACCATGTAGAGTTACAGTATATAGGGCTGACTGGGGGGAAGACCATGTAGAGTTACAGTATATAGGGCTGACTGTGGGGAAGACCATGTAGAGTTACAGTATATAGGGCTGACTATGGGGAAGACCATGTAGAGTTACAGTATATAGGGCTAACTGGGGGGAAGACCATGTAGAGTTACAGTATATAGGGGTGACTGGGGGGGAAGACCATGTAGAGTTACAGTATATAGGGCTGACTGGGGGGAAGACCATGTAGAGTTACAGTATATAGGGCTGACTGGGAGGGAAGACCATGTAGAGTTACAGTATATAGGGCTGACTGTGGGGAAGACCATGTAGAGTTACAGTATATAGGGCTGACTGGGGGGGAGACCATGTAGAGTTACAGTATATAGGGCTGACTGGGGGGGAGACCATGTAGAGTTACATTATATAGGGCTGACTGTGGGGGAAGACCATGTAGAGTTACAGTATATAGGGCTGACTGTGGGGAAGACCATGTAGAGTTACAGTATATAGGGCTGACTGTGGGGAAGACCATGTAGAGTTACAGTATATAGGGCTGACTGGGAGGGAAGACCATGTAGAGTTACAGTATATAGGGCTGACTGGGAGGGAAGACCGTGTAGAGTTACAGTATATAGGGCTGACTGGGGGGAAGACCATGTAGAGTTACAGTATATAGGGCTGACTGGGGGGGAAGACCATGTAGAGTTACAGTATATAGGGCTGACTGGGGGGAAGACTGTGTAGAGTTACAGTATATAGGGCTGACTGGGGGGAAGACCATGTAGAGTTACAGTATATAGGGCTGACTGGGGGGGAAGACCATGTAGAGTTACAGTATATAGGGCTGACTGGGAGGGAAGACCATGTAGAGTTACAGTATGTAGGGCTGACTGGGAGGGAAGACCATGTAGAGTTACAGTATATAGGGCTGACTATGGGGAAGACCATGTAGAGTTACAGTATATAGGGCTGACTGGGGGGAAGACCCTGTAGAGTTACAGTATATAGGGCTGACTGGGGGGAAGACCCTGTAGAGTTACAGTATATAGGGCTGACTGGGGGGAAGACCATGTAGAGTTACAGTATATAGGGCTGACTGGGGGGAAGACCATGTAGAGTTACAGTATATAGGGCTGACTGGGAGGGAAGACCATGTAGAGTTACAGTATATAGGGCAGACTGGGGGGAAAGACCATGTAGAGTTACAGTATATAGGGCTGACTGGGAGGGAAGACCATGTAGAGTTACAGTATATAGGGCTGACTGGGGGGGAAGACCATGTAGAGTTACAGTATATAGGGCTGACTGGGGGGAAGACCATGTAGAGTTACAGTATATAGGGCTGACTGGGGGGAAGACCATGTAGAGTTACAGTATATAGGGCTGACTGGGAGGGAAGACCATGTAGAGTTACAGTATATAGGGCTGACTGGGAGGGAAGACCATGTAGAGTTACAGTATATAGGGCTGACTGGGGGGGGAAGACCATGTAGAGTTACAGTATATAGGGCTGACTGGGGGGGAAGACCATGTAGAGTTACAGTATATAGGGCTGACTGGGAGGGAAGACCATGTAGAGTTACAGTATATAGGGCTGACTGGGGGGGAAGACCATGTAGAGTTACAGTATATAGGGCTGACTGGGGGGGAAGACCATGTAGAGTTACAGTATATAGGGCTGACTGGGGGGAAGACCATGTAGAGTTACAGTATATAGGGCTGACTGTGGGGAAGACCATGTAGAGTTACAGTATATAGGGCTGACTATGGGGAAGACCATGTAGAGTTACAGTATATAGGGCTAACTGGGGGGAAGACCATGTAGAGTTACAGTATATAGGGCTGACTGGGGGGGAAGACCATGTAGAGTTACAGTATATAGGGCTGACTGGGGGGAAGACCATGTAGAGTTACAGTATATAGGGCTGACTGGGAGGGAAGACCATGTAGAGTTACAGTATATAGGGCTGACTGTGGGGAAGACCATGTAGAGTTACAGTATATAGGGCTGACTGGGGGGGAGACCATGTAGAGTTACAGTATATAGGGCTGACTGGGGGGGAGACCATGTAGAGTTACATTATATAGGGCTGACTGTGGGGGAAGACCATGTAGAGTTACAGTATATAGGGCTGACTGTGGGGAAGACCATGTAGAGTTACAGTATATAGGGCTGACTGTGGGGAAGACCATGTAGAGTTACAGTATATAGGGCTGACTGGGAGGGAAGACCATGTAGAGTTACAGTATATAGGGCTGACTGGGAGGGAAGACCGTGTAGAGTTACAGTATATAGGGCTGACTGGGGGGAAGACCATGTAGAGTTACAGTATATAGGGCTGACTGGGGGGGAAGACCATGTAGAGTTACAGTATATAGGGCTGACTGGGGGGAAGACTGTGTAGAGTTACAGTATATAGGGCTGACTGGGGGGAAGACCATGTAGAGTTACAGTATATAGGGCTGACTGGGGGGGAAGACCATGTAGAGTTACAGTATATAGGGCTGACTGGGAGGGAAGACCATGTAGAGTTACAGTATATAGGGCTGACTGTGGGGAAGACCATGTAGAGTTACAGTATATAGGGCTGACTGGGGGGGAAGCCCATTTAGAGTTACAGTATATAGGGCTGACTGGGAGGGAAGACCATGTAGAGTTACAGTATGTAGGGCTGACTGGGAGGGAAGACCATGTAGAGTTACAGTATATAGGGCTGACTGTGGGGAAGACCATGTAGAGTTACAGTATATAGGGCTGACTGTGGGGAAGACCATGTAGAGTTACAGTATATAGGGCTGACTGGGAGGGAAGACCATGTAGAGTTACAGTATATAGGGCTGACTGGGAGGGAAGACTGTGTAGAGTTACAGTATATAGGGCTGACTGGGGGGAAGACCATGTAGAGTTACAGTATATAGGGCTGACTGGGAGGGGGGAAGACCATGTAGAGTTACAGTATATAGGGCTGACTGGGGGGGAAGACCATGTAGAGTTACAGTATATAGGGCTGACTGGGGGGGAGACCATGTAGAGTTACAGTATATAGGGCTGACTGGGGGGGAAGACCATGTAGAGTTACAGTATATAGGGCTGACTGGGAGGGAAGACCATGTAGAGTTACAGTATATAGGGCTGACTGGGAGGGAAGACCGTGTAGAGTTACAGTATATAGGGCTGACCTGGGGGGAAGACCATGTAGAGTTACAGTATATAGGGCTGACTGGGAGGGGGGAAGACCATGTAGAGTTACAGTATATAGGGCTGACTGGGGGGGAAGACCATGTAGAGTTACAGTATATAGGGCTGACTGGGGGGGAAGACCATGTAGAGTTACAGTATATAGGGCTGACTGGGGGGAAGACCATGTAGAGTTACAGTATATAGGGCTGACTGGGGGGAAGACCATGTAGAGTTACAGTATATAGGGCTGACTGGGGGGAAGACCATGTAGAGGTACAGTATATAGGGCTGACTGGGGGGAAGACCGTGTAGAGTTACAGTATATAGGGCTGACTGGGGGGGAAGACCATGTAGAGTTACAGTATATAGGGCTGACTGGGAGGGAAGACCATGTAGAGTTACAGTATATAGGGCTGACTGGGGGGGAAGACTGTGTAGAGTTACAGTATATAGGGCTGACTGGGGGGAAGACCATGTAGAGTTACAGTATATAGGGCTGACTGGGAGGGAAGACCATGTAGAGTTACAGTATATAGGGCTGACTGGGAGGGAAGACCATGTAGAGTTACAGTATATAGGGCTGACTGGGGGGGAAGACCATGTAGAGTTACAGTATATAGGGCTGACTGGGGGGAAGACTGTGTAGAGTTACAGTATATAGGGCTGACTGGGGGGAAGACCATGTAGAGTTACAGTATATAGGGCTGACTGGGGGGGAAGACCATGTAGAGTTACAGTATATAGGGCTGACTGGGAGGGAAGACCATGTAGAGTTACAGTATGTAGGGCTGACTGGGAGGGAAGACCATGTAGAGTTACAGTATATAGGGCTGACTATGGGGAAGACCATGTAGAGTTACAGTATATAGGGCTGACTGTGGGGAAGACCATGTAGAGTTACAGTATATAGGGCTGACTGGGAGGGAAGACCATGTAGAGTTACAGTATATAGGGCTGACTGGGGGGGGAAGACCATGTAGAGTTACAGTATATAGGGCTGACTGGGGGGAAGACCATGTAGAGTTACAGTATATAGGGCTGACTGGGGGGGGAAGACCATGTAGAGTTACAGTATATAGGGCTGACTGGGGGGAAGACCATGTAGAGTTACAGTATATAGGGCTGACTGTGGGGAAGACCATGTAGAGTTACAGTATATAGGGCTGACTGGGAGGGAAGACCATGTAGAGTTACAGTATATAGGGCTGACTGGGGGGGAAGACCATGTAGAGTTACAGTATATAGGGCTGACTGGGGGGGAAGACCATGTAGAGTTACAGTATATAGGGCTGACTGGGGGGAAGACCATGTAGAGTTACAGTATATAGGGCTGACTGGGGGGAAGACCATGTAGAGTTACAGTATATAGGGCTGACTGTGGGGAAAACCATGTAGAGTTACAGTATATAGGGCTGACTGGGGGGAAGACCCTGTAGAGTTACAGTATATAGGGCTGACTGGGGGGAAGACCATGTAGAGTTACAGTATATAGGGCTGACTGGGGGGAAGACCATGTAGAGTTACAGTATATAGGGCTGACTGGGGGGAAGACCATGTAGAGTTACAGTATATAGGGCTGACTGGGAGGGAAGACCATGTAGAGTTACAGTATATAGGGCAGACTGGGGGGAAAGACCATGTAGAGTTACAGTATATAGGGCTGACTGGGAGGGAAGACCATGTAGAGTTACAGTATATAGGGCTGACTGGGGGGGAAGACCATGTAGAGTTACAGTATATAGGGCTGACTGGGGGGAAGACCATGTAGAGTTACAGTATATAGGGCTGACTGGGGGGAAGACCATGTAGAGTTACAGTATATAGGGCTGACTGGGAGGGAAGACCATGTAGAGTTACAGTATATAGGGCTGACTGGGAGGGAAGACCATGTAGAGTTACAGTATATAGGGCTGACTGGGGGGGGAAGACCATGTAGAGTTACAGTATATAGGGCTGACTGGGGGGGAAGACCATGTAGAGTTACAGTATATAGGGCTGACTGGGAGGGAAGACCATGTAGAGTTACAGTATATAGGGCTGACTGGGGGGGAAGACCATGTAGAGTTACAGTATATAGGGCTGACTGGGGGGGAAGACCATGTAGAGTTACAGTATCTCTACATGGTCTTCCCCACAGTCAGCCCTATATACTGTAACTCTACATGGTCTTCCCTCCCAGTCAGCCCTATATACTGTAACTCTACATGGTCTTCTTATAGTCGGAGCATTATCACAGCAAACCACACTCTATAGTAGGGAGCATTATCACAACAGACCACACTCTATAGTAGGATCATTATCACAACAAACCACTCTATAGTAGGGAGCATTATCACAACAAACCACACTCTATAGTAGGGAGCATTATCACAACAAACCACACTCTATAGTAGGATCATTATCACAACAAACCACACTCTATAGTAGGAGCATTATCACAACAAACCACACTCTATAGTAGGGAGCATTATCACAACAAACCACACTCTATAGTAGGGAGCATTATCACAACAAACCACACTCTATAGTAGGATCATTATCACAACAATACACTCTATAGTAGGGAGCATTATCACGACAAACCACACTCTATAGTAGGAGCATTATCACAACAAACCACACTCTATAGTAGGAGCATTATCACAACAAACCACTCTATAGTAGGGAGCATTATCACAACAAACCACACTCTATAGTAGGAGCATTATCACAACAAACCACACTCTATAGTAGGAGCATTATCACAACAAACCACACTCTAAAGTAGGAGCATTATCACAACAAACCACACTCTATAGTAGGATCATTATCACAACAAACCACACTCTATAGTAGGGAGCATTATCACAACAAACCACACTCTATAGTAGGAGCATTATCACAACAAACCACACTCTATAGTAGGAGCATTATCACAGCAAACCACACTCTATAGTAGGGAGCATTATCACAACAAACCACACTCTATAGTAGGGAGCATTATCACAACAAACCACACTCTATAGTAGGAGCATTATCACAACAAACCACTCTATAGTAGGAGCATTATCACAACAAACCACACTCTATAGTAGGAGCATTATCACAGCAAACCACTCTATAGTAGGAGCATTATCACAACAAACCACACTCTATAGTAGGAGCATTATCACAACAAACCACTCTATAGTAGGGAGCATTATCACAACAAACCACACTCTATAGTAGGGAGCATTATCACAACAAACCACACTATAGTAGGGAGCATTATCACAACAAACCACTCTATAGTAGGGAGCATTATCACAACAAACCACACTCCATAGTAGGATCATTATCACAACAATACACTCTATAGTAGGGAGCATTATCACAACAAACCACACTCTATAGTAGGATCATTATCACAACAAACCACACTCTATAGTAGGGAGCATTATCACAACAAACCACACTCTATAGTAGGAGCATTATCACAACAAACCACTCTATAGTAGGAGCATTATCACAACAAACCACACTCTATAGTTTTAGCATTATCACAACAAACCACTCTATAGTAGGGAGCATTATCACAACAAACCACACTCTATAGTAGGGAGCATTATCACAACAAACCACACTATAGTAGGGAGCATTATCACAGCAAACCACACTCTATAGTAGGAGCATTATCACAACAGACCACACTCTATAGTAGGATCATTATCACAACAAACCACTCTATAGTAGGGAGCATTATCACAACAAACCACACTCTATAGTAGGAGCATTATCACAACAAACCACACTCTAAAGTAGGAGCATTATCACAACAAACCACACTCTATAGTTGGGAGCATTATCACAACAAACCACACTCTATAGTAGGAGCATTATCACAACAAACCACACTCTATAGTAGGAGCATTATCACAACAAACCACACTATAGTAGGAGCATTATCACAACAAACCACACTCTATAGTAGGGAGCATTATCACAACAAACCACACTCTATAGTAGGGAGCATTATCACAACAAACCACTCTATAGTAGGAGCATTATCACAACAAACCACACTCTATAGTAGGATCATTATCACAACAAACCACACCATGGTGGGAGGGAAGACCATGTAGAGTTACAGTATATAGGGCTGACTGGGGGGAAGACCATGTAGAGTTACAGTATATAGGGCTGACTGGGAGGGAAGACCATGTAGAGTTACAGTATATAGGGCTGACTGGGGGGGAAGACCATGTAGAGTTACAGTATATAGGGCTGACTGGGGGGAAGACCGTGTGGAGTTACAGTATATAGGGCTGACTGGGGGGAAGACCATGTAGAGTTACAGTATATAGGGCTGACTGGGGGGGAAGACCATGTAGAGTTACAGTATATAGGGCTGACTGGGAGGGAAGACCATGTAGAGTTACAGTATGTAGGGCTGACTGGGAGGGAAGACCATGTAGAGTTACAGTATATAGGGCTGACTGGGAGGGAAGACCATGTAGAGTTACAGTATATAGGGCTGACTGTGGGGAAGACCATGTAGAGTTACAGAATATAGGGCTGACTGGGAGGGAAGACCATGTAGAGTTACAGTATATAGGGCTGACTGGGAGGGAGACCATGTAGAGTTACAGTATATAGGGCTGACTGGGGGGAAGACCATGTAGAGTTACAGTATATAGGGCTGACTGTGGGGAAGACCATGTAGAGTTACAGTATATAGGGCTGACTGGGAGGGAAGACCATGTAGAGTTACAGTATATAGGGCTGACTGTGGGGAAGACCATGTAGAGTTACAGTATATAGGGCTGACTGGGGGGGAGACCATGTAGAGTTACAGTATATAGGGCTGACTGGGGGGGAAGACCATGTAGAGTTACAGTATATAGGGCTGACTGGGAGGGAAGACCATGTAGAGTTACAGTATATAGGGCTGACTGGGGGGGAAGACTGTGTAGAGTTACAGTATATAGGGCTGACTGGGGGGAAGACCATGTAGAGTTACAGTATATAGGGCTGACTGGGAGGGAAGACCATGTAGAGTTACAGTATATAGGGCTGACTGGGAGGGAAGACCATGTAGAGTTACAGTATATAGGGCTGACTGGGGGGGAAGACCATGTAGAGTTACAGTATATAGGGCTGACTGGGGGGAAGACTGTGTAGAGTTACAGTATATAGGGCTGACTGGGGGGAAGACCATGTAGAGTTACAGTATATAGGGCTGACTGGGGGGGAAGACCATGTAGAGTTACAGTATATAGGGCTGACTGGGAGGGAAGACCATGTAGAGTTACAGTATGTAGGGCTGACTGGGAGGGAAGACCATGTAGAGTTACAGTATATAGGGCTGACTATGGGGAAGACCATGTAGAGTTACAGTATATAGGGCTGACTGTGGGGAAGACCATGTAGAGTTACAGTATATAGGGCTGACTGGGAGGGAAGACCATGTAGAGTTACAGTATATAGGGCTGACTGGGGGGGGAAGACCATGTAGAGTTACAGTATATAGGGCTGACTGGGGGGAAGACCATGTAGAGTTACAGTATATAGGGCTGACTGGGGGGGGAAGACCATGTAGAGTTACAGTATATAGGGCTGACTGGGGGGAAGACCATGTAGAGTTACAGTATATAAGCTGACTGTGGGGAAGACCATGTAGAGTTACAGTATATAGGGCTGACTGGGAGGGAAGACCATGTAGAGTTACAGTATATAGGGCTGACTGGGGGGGAAGACCATGTAGAGTTACAGTATATAGGGCTGACTGGGGGGGAAGACCATGTAGAGTTACAGTATATAGGGCTGACTGGGGGGAAGACCATGTAGAGTTACAGTATATAGGGCTGACTGGGGGGAAGACCATGTAGAGTTACAGTATATAGGGCTGACTGGGGGGAAGACCATGTAGAGTTACAGTATATAGGGCTGACTGGGAGGGAAGACCATGTAGAGTTACAGTATATAGGGCTGACTGGGAGGGAGACCATGTAGAGTTACAGTATATAGGGCTGACTGGGGGGGAAGACCATGTAGAGTTACAGTATATAGGGCTGACTGGGAGGGAAGACCATGTAGAGTTACAGTATATAGGGCTGACTGGGAGGGAAGACCGTGTAGAGTTACAGTATATAGGGCTGACTGGGGGGAAGACCATGTAGAGTTACAGTATATAGGGCTGACTGGGAGGGGGGAAGACCATGTAGAGTTACAGTATATAGGGCTGACTGGGGGGGAAGACCATGTAGAGTTACAGTATATAGGGCTGACTGGGGGGGAAGACCATGTAGAGTTACAGTATATAGGGCTGACTGGGGGGGAAGACTGTGTAGAGTTACAGTATATAGGGCTGACTGGGGGGAAGACCATGTAGAGTTACAGTATATAGGGCTGACTGGGAGGGAAGACCATGTAGAGTTACAGTATATAGGGCTGACTGGGAGGGAAGACCATGTAGAGTTACAGTATATAGGGCTGACTGGGGGGGAAGACCATGTAGAGTTACAGTATATAGGGCTGACTGGGGGGAAGACTGTGTAGAGTTACAGTATATAGGGCTGACTGGGGGGAAGACCATGTAGAGTTACAGTATATAGGGCTGACTGGGGGGGAAGACCATGTAGAGTTACAGTATATAGGGCTGACTGGGAGGGAAGACCATGTAGAGTTACAGTATGTAGGGCTGACTGGGAGGGAAGACCATGTAGAGTTACAGTATATAGGGCTGACTATGGGGAAGACCATGTAGAGTTACAGTATATAGGGCTGACTGTGGGGAAGACCATGTAGAGTTACAGTATATAGGGCTGACTGGGAGGGAAGACCATGTAGAGTTACAGTATATAGGGCTGACTGGGGGGGGAAGACCATGTAGAGTTACAGTATATAGGGCTGACTGGGGGGAAGACCATGTAGAGTTACAGTATATAGGGCTGACTGGGGGGGGAAGACCATGTAGAGTTACAGTATATAGGGCTGACTGGGGGGAAGACCATGTAGAGTTACAGTATATAAGCTGACTGTGGGGAAGACCATGTAGAGTTACAGTATATAGGGCTGACTGGGAGGGAAGACCATGTAGAGTTACAGTATATAGGGCTGACTGGGGGGGAAGACCATGTAGAGTTACAGTATATAGGGCTGACTGGGGGGGAAGACCATGTAGAGTTACAGTATATAGGGCTGACTGGGGGGAAGACCATGTAGAGTTACAGTATATAGGGCTGACTGGGGGGAAGACCATGTAGAGTTACAGTATATAGGGCTGACTGGGGGGAAGACCATGTAGAGTTACAGTATATAGGGCTGACTGGGAGGGAAGACCATGTAGAGTTACAGTATATAGGGCTGACTGGGAGGGAGACCATGTAGAGTTACAGTATATAGGGCTGACTGGGGGGGAAGACCATGTAGAGTTACAGTATATAGGGCTGACTGGGAGGGAAGACCATGTAGAGTTACAGTATATAGGGCTGACTGGGAGGGAAGACCGTGTAGAGTTACTGTATATAGGGCTGACTGGGGGGAAGACCATGTAGAGTTACAGTATATAGGGCTGACTGGGAGGGGGGAAGACCATGTAGAGTTACAGTATATAGGGCTGACTGGGGGGGAAGACCATGTAGAGTTACAGTATATAGGGCTGACTGGGGGGGAAGACCATGTAGAGTTACAGTATATAGGGCTGACTGGGGGGAAGACCATGTAGAGTTACAGTATATAGGGCTGACTGGGGGGAAGACCATGTAGAGTTACAGTATATAGGGCTGACTGGGGGGAAGACCATGTAGAGGTACAGTATATAGGGCTGACTGGGGGGAAGACCGTGTAGAGTTACAGTATATAGGGCTGACTGGGGGGAAGACCATGTAGAGTTACAGTATATAGGGCTGACTGGGGGGAAGACCATGTAGAGTTACAGTATATAGGGCTGACTGGGGGGAAGACCGTGTAGAGTTACAGTATATAGGGCTGACTGGGGGGGAAGACCATGTAGAGTTACAGTATATAGGGCTGACTGGGAGGGAAGACCATGTAGAGTTACAGTATATAGGGCTGACTGGGGGGGAAGACTGTGTAGAGTTACAGTATATAGGGCTGACTGGGGGGAAGACCATGTAGAGTTACAGTATATAGGGCTGACTGGGAGGGAAGACCATGTAGAGTTACAGTATATAGGGCTGACTGGGAGGGAAGACCATGTAGAGTTACAGTATATAGGGCTGACTGGGGGGGAAGACCATGTAGAGTTACAGTATATAGGGCTGACTGGGGGGAAGACTGTGTAGAGTTACAGTATATAGGGCTGACTGGGGGGAAGACCATGTAGAGTTACAGTATATAGGGCTGACTGGGGGGGAAGACCATGTAGAGTTACAGTATATAGGGCTGACTGGGAGGGAAGACCATGTAGAGTTACAGTATGTAGGGCTGACTGGGAGGGAAGACCATGTAGAGTTACAGTATATAGGGCTGACTATGGGGAAGACCATGTAGAGTTACAGTATATAGGGCTGACTGTGGGGAAGACCATGTAGAGTTACAGTATATAGGGCTGACTGGGAGGGAAGACCATGTAGAGTTACAGTATATAGGGCTGACTGGGGGGGGAAGACCATGTAGAGTTACAGTATATAGGGCTGACTGGGGGGAAGACCATGTAGAGTTACAGTATATAGGGCTGACTGGGGGGGGAAGACCATGTAGAGTTACAGTATATAGGGCTGACTGGGGGGAAGACCATGTAGAGTTACAGTATATAAGCTGACTGTGGGGAAGACCATGTAGAGTTACAGTATATAGGGCTGACTGGGAGGGAAGACCATGTAGAGTTACAGTATATAGGGCTGACTGGGGGGGAAGACCATGTAGAGTTACAGTATATAGGGCTGACTGGGGGGGAAGACCATGTAGAGTTACAGTATATAGGGCTGACTGGGGGGAAGACCATGTAGAGTTACAGTATATAGGGCTGACTGGGGGGAAGACCATGTAGAGTTACAGTATATAGGGCTGACTGTGGGGAAAACCATGTAGAGTTACAGTATATAGGGCTGACTGGGGGGAAGACCCTGTAGAGTTACAGTATATAGGGCTGACTGGGGGGAAGACCCTGTAGAGTTACAGTATATAGGGCTGACTGGGGGGAAGACCATGTAGAGTTACAGTATATAGGGCTGACTGGGGGGAAGACCATGTAGAGTTACAGTATATAGGGCTGACTGGGAGGGAAGACCATGTAGAGTTACAGTATATAGGGCTGACTGGGGGGAAGACCATGTAGAGTTACAGTATATAAGCTGACTGTGGGGAAGACCATGTAGAGTTACAGTATATAGGGCTGACTGGGAGGGAAGACCATGTAGAGTTACAGTATATAGGGCTGACTGGGGGGGAAGACCATGTAGAGTTACAGTATATAGGGCTGACTGGGGGGGAAGACCATGTAGAGTTACAGTATATAGGGCTGACTGGGGGGAAGACCATGTAGAGTTACAGTATATAGGGCTGACTGGGGGGAAGACCATGTAGAGTTACAGTATATAGGGCTGACTGTGGGGAAAACCATGTAGAGTTACAGTATATAGGGCTGACTGGGGGGAAGACCCTGTAGAGTTACAGTATATAGGGCTGACTGGGGGGAAGACCCTGTAGAGTTACAGTATATAGGGCTGACTGGGGGGAAGACCATGTAGAGTTACAGTATATAGGGCTGACTGGGGGGAAGACCATGTAGAGTTACAGTATATAGGGCTGACTGGGAGGGAAGACCATGTAGAGTTACAGTATATAGGGCAGACTGGGGGGAAAGACCATGTAGAGTTACAGTATATAGGGCTGACTGGGAGGGAAGACCATGTAGAGTTACAGTATATAGGGCTGACTGGGGGGGAAGACCATGTAGAGTTACAGTATATAGGGCTGACTGGGGGGAAGACCATGTAGAGTTACAGTATATAGGGCTGACTGGGGGGAAGACCATGTAGAGTTACAGTATATAGGGCTGACTGGGAGGGAAGACCATGTAGAGTTACAGTATATAGGGCTGACTGGGAGGGAAGACCATGTAGAGTTACAGTATATAGGGCTGACTGGGGGGGAAGACCATGTAGAGTTACAGTATATAGGGCTGACTGGGGGGGAAGACCATGTAGAGTTACAGTATATAGGGCTGACTGGGAGGGAAGACCATGTAGAGTTACAGTATATAGGGCTGACTGGGGGGGAAGACCATGTAGAGTTACAGTATATAGGGCTGACTGGGGGGAAGACCATGTAGAGTTACAGTATATAGGGCTGACTGGGGGGAAGACCATGTAGAGTTACAGTATATAGGGCTGACTGTGGGGAAGACCATGTAGAGTTACAGTATATAGGGCTGACTATGGGGAAGACCATGTAGAGTTACAGTATATATGGCTAACTGGGGGGAAGACCATGTAGAGTTACAGTATATAGGGCTGACTGGGGGGGAAGACCATGTAGAGTTACAGTATATAGGGCTGACTGGGGGGAAGACCATGTAGAGTTACAGTATATAGGGCTGACTGGGAGGGAAGACCATGTAGAGTTACAGTATATAGGGCTGACTGTGGGGAAGACCATGTAGAGTTACAGTATATAGGGCTGACTGGGGGGGAGACCATGTAGAGTTACAGTATATAGGGCTGACTGGGGGGGAGACCATGTAGAGTTACATTATATAGGGCTGACTGTGGGGGAAGACCATGTAGAGTTACAGTATATAGGGCTGACTGTGGGGAAGACCATGTAGAGTTACAGTATATAGGGCTGACTGTGGGGAAGACCATGTAGAGTTACAGTATATAGGGCTGACTGGGAGGGAAGACCATGTAGAGTTACAGTATATAGGGCTGACTGGGAGGGAAGACCGTGTAGAGTTACAGTATATAGGGCTGACTGGGGGGAAGACCATGTAGAGTTACAGTATATAGGGCTGACTGGGGGGGAAGACCATGTAGAGTTACAGTATATAGGGCTGACTGGGGGGAAGACTGTGTAGAGTTACAGTATATAGGGCTGACTGGGGGGAAGACCATGTAGAGTTACAGTATATAGGGCTGACTGGGGGGGAAGACCATGTAGAGTTACAGTATATAGGGCTGACTGGGAGGGAAGACCATGTAGAGTTACAGTATGTAGGGCTGACTGGGAGGGAAGACCATGTAGAGTTACAGTATATAGGGCTGACTATGGGGAAGACCATGTAGAGTTACAGTATATAGGGCTGACTGGGGGGAAGACCCTGTAGAGTTACAGTATATAGGGCTGACTGGGGGGAAGACCCTGTAGAGTTACAGTATATAGGGCTGACTGGGGGGAAGACCATGTAGAGTTACAGTATATAGGGCTGACTGGGGGGAAGACCATGTAGAGTTACAGTATATAGGGCTGACTGGGAGGGAAGACCATGTAGAGTTACAGTATATAGGGCAGACTGGGGGGAAAGACCATGTAGAGTTACAGTATATAGGGCTGACTGGGAGGGAAGACCATGTAGAGTTACAGTATATAGGGCTGACTGGGGGGGAAGACCATGTAGAGTTACAGTATATAGGGCTGACTGGGGGGAAGACCATGTAGAGTTACAGTATATAGGGCTGACTGGGGGGAAGACCATGTAGAGTTACAGTATATAGGGCTGACTGGGAGGGAAGACCATGTAGAGTTACAGTATATAGGGCTGACTGGGAGGGAAGACCATGTAGAGTTACAGTATATAGGGCTGACTGGGGGGGAAGACCATGTAGAGTTACAGTATATAGGGCTGACTGGGGGGGAAGACCATGTAGAGTTACAGTATATAGGGCTGACTGGGAGGGAAGACCATGTAGAGTTACAGTATATAGGGCTGACTGGGGGGGAAGACCATGTAGAGTTACAGTATATAGGGCTGACTGGGGGGAAGACCATGTAGAGTTACAGTATATAGGGCTGACTGGGGGGAAGACCATGTAGAGTTACAGTATATAGGGCTGACTGTGGGGAAGACCATGTAGAGTTACAGTATATAGGGCTGACTATGGGGAAGACCATGTAGAGTTACAGTATATAGGGCTAACTGGGGGGAAGACCATGTAGAGTTACAGTATATAGGGCTGACTGGGGGGGAAGACCATGTAGAGTTACAGTATATAGGGCTGACTGGGGGGAAGACCATGTAGAGTTACAGTATATAGGGCTGACTGGGAGGGAAGACCATGTAGAGTTACAGTATATAGGGCTGACTGTGGGGAAGACCATGTAGAGTTACAGTATATAGGGCTGACTGGGGGGGAGACCATGTAGAGTTACAGTATATAGGGCTGACTGGGGGGGAGACCATGTAGAGTTACATTATATAGGGCTGACTGTGGGGGAAGACCATGTAGAGTTACAGTATATAGGGCTGACTGTGGGGAAGACCATGTAGAGTTACAGTATATAGGGCTGACTGTGGGGAAGACCATGTAGAGTTACAGTATATAGGGCTGACTGGGAGGGAAGACCATGTAGAGTTACAGTATATAGGGCTGACTGGGAGGGAAGACCGTGTAGAGTTACAGTATATAGGGCTGACTGGGGGGAAGACCATGTAGAGTTACAGTATATAGGGCTGACTGGGGGGGAAGACCATGTAGAGTTACAGTATATAGGGCTGACTGGGGGGAAGACTGTGTAGAGTTACAGTATATAGGGCTGACTGGGGGGAAGACCATGTAGAGTTACAGTATATAGGGCTGACTGGGGGGGAAGACCATGTAGAGTTACAGTATATAGGGCTGACTGGGAGGGAAGACCATGTAGAGTTACAGTATGTAGGGCTGACTGGGAGGGAAGACCATGTAGAGTTACAGTATATAGGGCTGACTATGGGGAAGACCATGTAGAGTTACAGTATATAGGGCTGACTGTGGGGAAGACCATGTAGAGTTACAGTATATAGGGCTGACTGGGAGGGAAGACCATGTAGAGTTACAGTATATAGGGCTGACTGGGGGGGAAGACCATGTAGAGTTACAGTATATAGGGCTGACTGGGGGGAAGACCATGTATAGTTACAGTATATAGGGCTGACTGGGGGGAAGACTGTGTAGAGTTACAGTATATAGGGCTGACTGGGGGGAAGACCATGTAGAGTTACAGTATATAGGGCTGACTGGGAGGGAAGACCATGTAGAGTTACAGTATATAGGGCTGACTGGGAGGGAAGACCATGTAGAGTTACAGTATATAGGGCTGACTGGGGGGGAAGACCATGTAGAGTTACAGTATATAGGGCTGACTGGGGGGAAGACTGTGTAGAGTTACAGTATATAGGGCTGACTGGGGGGAAGACCATGTAGAGTTACAGTATATAGGGCTGACTGGGGGGGAAGACCATGTAGAGTTACAGTATATAGGGCTGACTGGGAGGGAAGACCATGTAGAGTTACAGTATGTAGGGCTGACTGGGAGGGAAGACCATGTAGAGTTACAGTATATAGGGCTGACTATGGGGAAGACCATGTAGAGTTACAGTATATAGGGCTGACTGTGGGGAAGACCATGTAGAGTTACAGTATATAGGGCTGACTGGGAGGGAAGACCATGTAGAGTTACAGTATATAGGGCTGACTGGGGGGGAAGACCATGTAGAGTTACAGTATATAGGGCTGACTGGGGGGGAAGACCATGTAGAGTTACAGTATATAGGGCTGACTGGGGGGAAGACCATGTAGAGTTACAGTATATAGGGCTGACTGGGGGGAAGACCATGTAGAGTTACAGTATATAGGGCTGACTGTGGGGAAAACCATGTAGAGTTACAGTATATAGGGCTGACTGGGGGGAAGACCCTGTAGAGTTACAGTATATAGGGCTGACTGGGGGGAAGACCCTGTAGAGTTACAGTATATAGGGCTGACTGGGGGGAAGACCCTGTAGAGTTACAGTATATAGGGCTGACTGGGGGGAAGACCATGTAGAGTTACAGTATATAGGGCTGACTGGGGGGAAGACCATGTAGAGTTACAGTATATAGGGCTGACTGGGAGGGAAGACCATGTAGAGTTACAGTATATAGGGCAGACTGGGGGGAAAGACCATGTAGAGTTACAGTATATAGGGCTGACTGGGAGGGAAGACCATGTAGAGTTACAGTATATAGGGCTGACTGGGGGGAAGACCATGTAGAGTTACAGTATATAGGGCTGACTGGGGGGAAGACCATGTAGAGTTACAGTATATAGGGCTGACTGGGGGGAAGACCATGTAGAGTTACAGTATATAGGGCTGACTGGGAGGGAAGACCATGTAGAGTTACAGTATATAGGGCTGACTGGGAGGGAAGACCATGTAGAGTTACAGTATATAGGGCTGACTGGGGGGGAAGACCATGTAGAGTTACAGTATATAGGGCTGACTGGGGGGGAAGACCATGTAGAGTTACAGTATATAGGGCTGACTGGGGGGGAAGACCATGTAGAGTTACAGTATATAGGGCTGACTGGGGGGAAGACCATGTAGAGTTACAGTATATAGGGCTGACTGTGGGGAAGACCATGTAGAGTTACAGTATATAGGGCTGACTATGGGGAAGACCATGTAGAGTTACAGTATATAGGGCTAACTGGGGGGAAGACCATGTAGAGTTACAGTATATAGGGCTGACTGGGGGGGAAGACCATGTAGAGTTACAGTATATAGGGCTGACTGGGGGGAAGACCATGTAGAGTTACAGTATATAGGGCTGACTGGGAGGGAAGACCATGTAGAGTTACAGTATATAGGGCTGACTGTGGGGAAGACCATGTAGAGTTACAGTATATAGGGCTGACTGGGGGGGAGACCATGTAGAGTTACAGTATATAGGGCTGACTGGGGGGGAGACCATGTAGAGTTACATTATATAGGGCTGACTGTGGGGGAAGACCATGTAGAGTTACAGTATATAGGGCTGACTGTGGGGAAGACCATGTAGAGTTACAGTATATAGGGCTGACTGTGGGGAAGACCATGTAGAGTTACAGTATATAGGGCTGACTGGGAGGGAAGACCATGTAGAGTTACAGTATATAGGGCTGACTGGGAGGGAAGACCGTGTAGAGTTACAGTATATAGGGCTGACTGGGGGGAAGACCATGTAGAGTTACAGTATATAGGGCTGACTGGGAGGGGGGAAGACCATGTAGAGTTACAGTATATAGGGCTGACTGGGGGGGAAGACCATGTAGAGTTACAGTATATAGGGCTGACTGGGGGGGAAGACCATGTAGAGTTACAGTATATAGGGCTGACTGGGGGGAAGACCATGTAGAGTTACAGTATATAGGGCTGACTGGGGGGAAGACCATGTAGAGTTACAGTATATAGGGCTGACTGGGGGGAAGACCATGTAGAGGTACAGTATATAGGGCTGACTGGGGGGAAGACCGTGTAGAGTTACAGTATATAGGGCTGACTGGGGGGAAGACCATGTAGAGTTACAGTATATAGGGCTGACTGGGGGGAAGACCATGTAGAGTTACAGTATATAGGGCTGACTGGGGGGAAGACCGTGTAGAGTTACAGTATATAGGGCTGACTGGGGGGGAAGACCATGTAGAGTTACAGTATATAGGGCTGACTGGGAGGGAAGACCATGTAGAGTTACAGTATATAGGGCTGACTGGGGGGGAAGACTGTGTAGAGTTACAGTATATAGGGCTGACTGGGGGGAAGACCATGTAGAGTTACAGTATATAGGGCTGACTGGGAGGGAAGACCATGTAGAGTTACAGTATATAGGGCTGACTGGGAGGGAAGACCATGTAGAGTTACAGTATATAGGGCTGACTGGGGGGGAAGACCATGTAGAGTTACAGTATATAGGGCTGACTGGGGGGAAGACTGTGTAGAGTTACAGTATATAGGGCTGACTGGGGGGAAGACCATGTAGAGTTACAGTATATAGGGCTGACTGGGGGGGAAGACCATGTAGAGTTACAGTATATAGGGCTGACTGGGAGGGAAGACCATGTAGAGTTACAGTATGTAGGGCTGACTGGGAGGGAAGACCATGTAGAGTTACAGTATATAGGGCTGACTATGGGGAAGACCATGTAGAGTTACAGTATATAGGGCTGACTGTGGGGAAGACCATGTAGAGTTACAGTATATAGGGCTGACTGGGAGGGAAGACCATGTAGAGTTACAGTATATAGGGCTGACTGGGGGGGGAAGACCATGTAGAGTTACAGTATATAGGGCTGACTGGGGGGAAGACCATGTAGAGTTACAGTATATAGGGCTGACTGGGGGGGGAAGACCATGTAGAGTTACAGTATATAGGGCTGACTGGGGGGAAGACCATGTAGAGTTACAGTATATAGGGCTGACTGTGGGGAAGACCATGTAGAGTTACAGTATATAGGGCTGACTGGGAGGGAAGACCATGTAGAGTTACAGTATATAGGGCTGACTGGGGGGGAAGACCATGTAGAGTTACAGTATATAGGGCTGACTGGGGGGGAAGACCATGTAGAGTTACAGTATATAGGGCTGACTGGGGGGAAGACCATGTAGAGTTACAGTATATAGGGCTGACTGGGGGGAAGACCATGTAGAGTTACAGTATATAGGGCTGACTGTGGGGAAAACCATGTAGAGTTACAGTATATAGGGCTGACTGGGGGGAAGACCCTGTAGAGTTACAGTATATAGGGCTGACTGGGGGGAAGACCATGTAGAGTTACAGTATATAGGGCTGACTGGGGGGGAAGACCATGTAGAGTTACAGTATATAGGGCTGACTGGGGGGAAGACCATGTAGAGTTACAGTATATAGGGCAGACTGGGGGGAAAGACCATGTAGAGTTACAGTATATAGGGCTGACTGGGAGGGAAGACCATGTAGAGTTACAGTATATAGGGCTGACTGGGGGGGAAGACCATGTAGAGTTACAGTATATAGGGCTGACTGGGGGGAAGACCATGTAGAGTTACAGTATATAGGGCTGACTGGGGGGAAGACCATGTAGAGTTACAGTATATAGGGCTGACTGGGAGGGAAGACCATGTAGAGTTACAGTATATAGGGCTGACTGGGAGGGAAGACCATGTAGAGTTACAGTATATAGGGCTGACTGGGGGGGAAGACCATGTAGAGTTACAGTATATAGGGCTGACTGGGGGGGAAGACCATGTAGAGTTACAGTATATAGGGCTGACTGGGAGGGAAGACCATGTAGAGTTACAGTATATAGGGCTGACTGGGGGGGAAGACCATGTAGAGTTACAGTATATAGGGCTGACTGGGGGGGAAGACCATGTAGAGTTACAGTATATAGGGCTGACTGGGGGGAAGACCATGTAGAGTTACAGTATATAGGGCTGACTGTGGGGAAGACCATGTAGAGTTACAGTATATAGGGCTGACTATGGGGAAGACCATGTAGAGTTACAGTATATAGGGCTGACTGGGGGGAAGACCATGTAGAGTTACAGTATATAGGGCTGACTGGGGGGGAAGACCATGTAGAGTTACAGTATATAGGGCTGACTGGGGGGAAGACCATGTAGAGTTACAGTATATAGGGCTGACTGGGAGGGAAGACCATGTAGAGTTACAGTATATAGGGCTGACTGTGGGGAAGACCATGTAGAGTTACAGTATATAGGGCTGACTGGGGGGGAGACCATGTAGAGTTACAGTATATAGGGCTGACTGGGGGGAGACCATGTAGAGTTACATTATATAGGGCTGACTGTGGGGGAAGACCATGTAGAGTTACAGTATATAGGGCTGACTGTGGGGAAGACCATGTAGAGTTACAGTATATAGGGCTGACTGTGGGGAAGACCATGTAGAGATACTGTAACTCCACATGGTCTTCCCCCCAGTCAGCCCTATATACTGTAACTCTACATGGTCTTCCCCCCCAGTCAGCCCTATATACTGTAACTCTACATGGTCTTCCCCCCCAGTCAGCCCTATATACTGTAACTCTACATGGTCTTCCCCCCAGTCTGCCCTATATACTGTAACTCTACATGGTCTTCCCTCCCAGTCAGCCCTATATACTGTAACTCTACATGGTCTTCTTATAGTCGGAGCATTATCACAGCAAACCACACTCTATAGTAGGGAGCATTATCACAACAGACCACACTCTATAGTAGGATCATTATCACAACAAACCACTCTATAGTAGGGAGCATTATCACAACAAACCACACTCTATAGTAGGGAGCATTATCACAACAAACCACACTCTATAGTAGGATCATTATCACAACAAACCACACTCTATAGTAGGAGCATTATCACAACAAACCACACTCTATAGTAGGGAGCATTATCACAACAAACCACACTCTATAGTAGGGAGCATTATCACAACAAACCACACTCTATAGTAGGATCATTATCACAACAATACACTCTATAGTAGGGAGCATTATCACGACAAACCACACTCTATAGTAGGAGCATTATCACAACAAACCACACTCTATAGTAGGAGCATTATCACAACAAACCACTCTATAGTAGGGAGCATTATCACAACAAACCACACTCTATAGTAGGAGCATTATCACAACAAACCACACTCTATAGTAGGAGCATTATCACAACAAACCACACTCTAAAGTAGGAGCATTATCACAACAAACCACACTCTATAGTAGGATCATTATCACAACAAACCACACTCTATAGTAGGGAGCATTATCACAACAAACCACACTCTATAGTAGGAGCATTATCACAACAAACCACACTCTATAGTAGGAGCATTATCACAGCAAACCACACTCTATAGTAGGGAGCATTATCACAACAAACCACACTCTATAGTAGGGAGCATTATCACAACAAACCACACTCTATAGTAGGAGCATTATCACAACAAACCACTCTATAGTAGGAGCATTATCACAACAAACCACACTCTATAGTAGGAGCATTATCACAGCAAACCACTCTATAGTAGGAGCATTATCACAACAAACCACTCTATAGTAGGAGCATTATCACAACAAACCACTCTATAGTAGGGAGCATTATCACAACAAACCACACTCTATAGTAGGGAGCATTAACACAACAAACCACACTATAGTAGGGAGCATTATCACAACAAACCACTCTATAGTAGGGAGCATTATCACAACAAACCACACTCCATAGTAGGATCATTATCACAACAATACACTCTATAGTAGGGAGCATTATCACAACAAACCACACTCTATAGTAGGATCATTATCACAACAAACCACACTCTATAGTAGGGAGCATTATCACAACAAACCACACTCTATAGTAGGAGCATTATCACAACAAACCACTCTATAGTAGGAGCATTATCACAACAAACCACACTCTATAGTTTTAGCATTATCACAACAAACCACTCTATAGTAGGGAGCATTATCACAACAAACCACACTCTATAGTAGGGAGCATTATCACAACAAACCACACTATAGTAGGGAGCATTATCACAGCAAACCACACTCTATAGTAGGAGCATTATCACAACAGACCACACTCTATAGTAATAATAATAATAATAATAAAACTTTATTTGTATAGCACCTTTCATGACATGAAATGCAGCTCAAAGTGCTTTACAGAGAAATGGAGGATAAAAGAAAAGCATGGCAACAACATTAAAAACAAGCAGTAATGCAGTGAGGACATGAATAACAAAAAATAAAAAAAATAAAAGATCAATTAAAAGCAATGTTGTAGAAGTGGGTCTTGAGCTGAGCTTTAAAAATGTCTACAGAAGCTGCCTGACGAAGGTACAGTGGGAGCTTGTTCCATACCGACGGCCCGTAGAAGCAAAAAGCTGCTTCCCCGTGTTTTTTAGTTGCCATTTTTTTTGGCAAAGCGAGCAGGCCGGCAGTGGAAGACCTTAGGGGGCGGTTTGGGACATATTTAGGCAGGCAGTCATGTAGGTAGGAAGGTGCGAGACCATTGAGAGCTTTATAGACAAGTAAAATAATTTTAAAATCAATCCTAAAAACAACCGGAAGCCAGTGCAGTGATGCCAAAACTGGAGTAATATGTTCTCTCATCTTAGTTCTAGTTAAAACTCTGGCTGCTGCATTTTGGACAAGTTGTAGTCTGTCAGTTGTTTTCTTAGGCAGTCCTGAAAAGAGTGCATTGCAGTAGTCAAGCCGAGAAAAAACAAAGGCGTGGATTAGCGTTTTTGCATCGTCCAAGGACAAATAGGCTCTGATTCGTGCAATATTTCTAAGGTGAAAAAAGGCAATCTTGGTAACATGATTAATGTGTGAATTGAAATTCAATTCAGAATCAATAATAACCCCCAGGTTCTTTACTTTACTGTTACTTTCTACAGTCAGGTTACCAAGTCTGCTTATTATTGATTCTTTCTGCTCACTAGAACCGATTATGAGAACTTCTGTCTTATCCTCGTTTAGCTTGAGAAAGTTCTCACTCATCCAACATTTGATGCTAGACAGACAGGTCAACAGCGGGTCTAAAGCACAGGGATCATCTGGAGCCACAGAAAGATAAAGTTGGGTATCATCAGCATAGAAATGAAAATTGACTCCGTGGTTGGTAATGAGTTCGCCCAATGGCAGTATGTACAAGGAGAAAAGCAGAGGGCCAAGAATCGAGCCCTGTGGAATACCAGAGCTGATGTCGTGTTTGTCTGAGTCAAACTCGGCTAGATTGACAAAGTAACTTCTGTTTGATAGGTAGGAGGAAAACCAGGACAGGGCCGTACCAGACAGGCCTATCCAGTGTTCCAGACGCTGTATTAAAATTGAATGATCAATCGTGTCAAATGCAGCCGTTAGATCTAGGAGTAGGAGAACAGATACATGTTTCTTGTCAGCAGACACCCTAAGATCATTAATTACTTTTACAAGTGCTGTTTCTGTGCTGTGACCTTTCCTAAAGCCAGATTGGAATTTGTTGTGCACATTATTGTTCTGTAGAAACACATCCAATTGATGAAAGATGCATTTTTCTAAAACCTTGCCCAGAAAGGGTAGATTTGAAATGGGTCGATAGTTACCCAAAACAGAGGGATCAAGATTGTGTTTCTTGAGTAGGGGCCTAACTACAGCAGTCTTCAGTGAGTCTGGGAAGACACCTGATTGTAGAGAGCTGTTTACAATTTTTAGGATATCTCCAATCACACTGTCCAAGACCTCTTTGAGAAAGGTGGTGGGAATTTTATCCAATGAACAGGAGGATGATGTCATCTGTGATATGGTTTTGCGGAGTTCATCTTCATCAATTGCGCAGAACGTTAATAGGCTCCCCCTGGAGAGATCTACTCTGGGACCATTAGCTGCTGTTTGAGGGTTTGCGCTAGCAGCAGCACCATTCATAATATCAGCTCTAATGTTAAAGATTTTGTTATCAAAAAAGCATGCAAACTCATTACACTTAGCTTTAGAGGCCGGGAATGACTGCTTGTAGGACTGGGGGGGGTTTAAAAGTCGTTCAATGGTAGAGAATAGGACTCTGGCATTTTTCTTGTTCTCATTAATAATGCCAGAGAAATATGCCTGCCTTGCTAGACGCAAGGCTTTGTTATAGGCGACTGTTGACTTTTTAAGAATCTCTAGGTGGATGGTGAGTTTGTTTTTTCTCCACGCTCGCTCAGCTCTACGACATTCTTGCTTCAGTGAGCGTGTATGCTCATTTATCCAGGGTGTTATTCTGGTGTTATGTTTCTTTTTTGTTTTCAAAGGAGCCACTATATCAAGAGCTGACTCTAGTTTAAGATTAAAAATTTGAACCATATCATTTACTGGGGGGGTATCGGGCAGGGGGGGCCCCAGATGACGAGAGAACTCGTCGGCTGCAGAGGAGCTAAAAAAACGCTTTTTTATGGTATATTCCGTGATGTTTTTCTCTAGATCAGAGACAGTCATATTAAAACACAGCAAATAGTGGTCTGATAGCTCAGGCCTTTCAATAGTCCTTTCCACAGTGATGTTCAGCCCTCTAGAAATCACCAGGTCCAGAGTGTGCCCATGTTTATGTGTAGGCCCAACAACATGTTGGATAAACTCAAAGGAGTGCAATAACTCTAAGAAGCCCATAGCCACAGCATCTGTAGTATCATCCAGGTGAAGATTAAGATCACCTGAGATAAGAGTTCTGTCATAGTTAGTGGAGCAGATAGATAAAAGTTCTGATATTTCTGTTAGAAATATTGCTTTACTGCATTTTGGCGGGCGATAAATGCTAATCATTGGCATAGAGGGTTGACCAAGTAGTGTAGTGGCCTGGTATTCAAAGGATGTAAAGCTGCCAAGGGTCAGAGCCTTGAATTTTAACGTGTCTGAAAAAATTATTGCCAGTCCACCTCCTTTCTTAGCCTTACGAAAAGAGTGAATGAAACTGTAGTTTGCGGGACAGGCTGGCGCTAGGAGAACAGCTCCATCCGAGCCAAGCCATGTCTCTGTTAGAAAGATTATATCTAGCTTCTCTTTACAGATTATATCATTTACAGAGGAGGACTTATTTGTTAGTGACCTGATGTTAAACAAGGCAAGGTTAAGCTTGTTGTCACATTTTTGGGGGCTGTGATGCCTGTGAGGTACAGTGACCAAACAGCATTCTCTCTCCAGACCACTCCTTGTGTTGGACACTCTATTTGAAATAACAGTAGAAATGTTGTGAACCTCAACCTGTGCAATGATTGAAACACCAGGCTTTCTAGAAGCATGGGGTCCATACATGTTTGTTGCTGCGCATAATGGACCCTGTTCATATCAGTTATCAAATGTATTTTCTAGGCAATCTGGAGCTGGGCTTGACATATGGGGCGCCGTCAGTCGGTAAACTCGTCTGTTAAGGGGGGTCGACTTTGTTCCAATGTTTATCAGGTCCACCATGCCCGGGGTGAACGAGAGGAGATGTATTGGTGAGGGAGTTAGAAATTCCTCAGTATCTTCTCCACCAGGGTACGCTGTGACTTCATGCTCTGTGATTTCTTCTCCACCAGGGGACGCTGTGACTTCAAGCTCTGATGTTTCTTCTCCACCAGGGGACGCTTCAAGCTCTGATGTGTCTTCTCCACCAGGGGACGTTTTGACTTCAAGCTCTGATGTTTCAAGCTCTGATGTTTCTTCTCCACCAGGATACACTGTGACTTCAAGCTCTGATGTTTCTTCTCCACCAGGGGACGCTGTGACTTCAAGCTCTGATGTTTCTTCTCCACCAGGGGAAGCTGTGACTTCAAGCTCTGATGTTTCTTCTCCACCAGGGGGCGCTGTGACTTCACGCTCTGCGAGTTTTACTCCTCCAGGGGGCGCTGTGACTTCACGCTCTGTGGGTTTTTCTCCTCCAAGGGGCGCTGTGACTTCAAGCTCTGATGTTTCTTCTCCACCAGGGGACGCTGTGACTTCACGCTCTGTGAGTTTTACTCCTCCAGGGGGCGCTGTGACTTCATGCCCTGTGAGTTTTACTCTTCCAGGGGGCGCTGTGATTTCACGCTCTGTGAGTTTTTCACCTCCAGGGTGTGTTGTGACTCCACGCTCTGTGCGTTTTCCTCCTCCAGGGGGCGCTCTACGCTCTGTGCGTTTTCCTCCACCAGGGGGCGCTCTAGGCTCTGATGTTTCTTCTCCACCAGGGGACGCTGTGACTTCACGCTCTGTGAGTTTTACTCCTCCAGGGGGCGCTGTGACTTCACGCCCTGTGAGTTTTACTCTTCCAGGGGGCGCTGTGATTTCACGCTCTGTGAGTTTTTCACCTCCAGGGGGTGTTGTGACTCCACGCTCTGTGCGTTTTCCTCCTCCAGGGGGCGCTCTACGCTCTGTGCGTTTTCCTCCTCCAGGGGGCGCTCTACGCTCTGTGCGTTTTCCTCCACCAGGGGGCGCTCTAGGCTCAGTGCGTTTTCCTCCACCAGGGGGCGCTGTGACTTCACGCTCTGTGAGTTTTTCTCCCCCAGGGGGCGCTGTGGCTTCACGCCCTGTGAGTTTTCTCTCCCAATTCATGTTTTCAGGTAACACGTTACTGGCCAGTTTGGAGAGTTGACAGGGATGCTTCATGTTATGAAGCATGTTGGTGGAAAATAATTTAAGACCCAGCTTGTTTAGGTGTGTTGCGTCTACAAAGAGATGTCTTCTGTCCCAAAAAAAATTGAAATTGTCAATAAAATTGAATGATTTTTGCAGGGGTGTTTCTCTTGTGCATTCCGTTGAGAGCCATTTGTTGAGTGCAAACAATCTGCTGAAACGCTCACTGCCTGTCATCGGGGGCAGTGGGCCACTAATCGTAATGTCAACATCAAGAATGCTAGACACAGTGCTCAGGTCTTGCAATAAGGCACTGAAATCCTGTTTTAGGATTTCAGATTCTCCTTTTTCCGCATCACGTGCACCGATGTGCAGTATCAGCGTTTTTACCACGGGATGAGCCAGAACAATCTTTTCAATTCTTTCCCCTATAGTAGAGACTGTGTCTTTGGGAAAACATAAAACCTTTATCTTTTTGTTGCTTTTAAGATACTTTACAGCCTGATCGCCGACAATCAGAAATTCAGTAAATTCCTCTCCATTTGCTCGTCTTTCTGAGTGGCTCTTAGATCTTACCGTGCTCGGAGTGGCGTTGACACGGTTATCTGATGGCCCACTATCAACAGGCAGCAGAGGGCTAAATCTATTTGACAACATAATTTCCCTTTGGGGAGGCGTGGATTTTGATTTACTTTTCACATTTTTCTTTTGCGGAGGGGTGGTTTTGGGTCGGGCTGGGAGCGTAGGCCAGCTGGTCTTATCAGGGCTCCGAGTCCTTCCACTTAACCGTCCTTTCATGTTATCTCTGTTCGTAATCACCGTGGAGATAGGGTTGATAACAGGCGGAGAATTACTCACAGTTTTACGTCCTATCGAGTCCTTTGGCCTTGCGCCGAGGGTACTCCAGCCGAATGTCTTATTCTCCGTGTGATTCTCTTTCCCATGTTTTACTCCCAAATTCACTCTTAAAAGGTGTAATTCCGTTTCCAGGAATGTAATCTTTTGAAGCAGCTTCTGAAAGTCCTCTGAAGAGATTGCTGGGGGCATGGCTGGTTATTTGCCAAGTATCCAGAGCCAGTTAGCTATATGTAGCTAGCTAGTGCCACGTACCCATTCACTGGAGGTAACAAAAAGTGTATTTTGGAGTAGGCAAAAGCTTCTATCTAAAGAACAAAACAGTCCCATCCGTTTACAAGTATCTAGGATCCACTTGTAGAGATAAAAAAATAAAATAAAACATGGATATCTTTAGGAATGCAAGCATAGGCGAGAGTGGCGAAGCGAAGCGTCCTCACTGTGCAGTCACACACACACACAGTAGGATCATTATCACAACAAACCACTCTATAGTAGGAAGCATTATCACAACAAACCACACTCTATAGTAGGAGCATTATCACAACAAACCACACTCTAAAGTAGGAGCATTATCACAACAAACCACACTCTATAGTTGGGAGCATTATCACAACAAACCACACTCTATAGTAGGAGCATTATCACAACAAACCACACTCTATAGTAGGAGCATTATCACAACAAACCACACTATAGTAGGAGCATTATCACAACAAACCACACTCTATAGTAGGGAGCATTATCACAACAAACCACACTCTATAGTAGGGAGCATTATCACAACAAACCACTCTATAGTAGGAGCATTATCACAACAAACCACACTCTATAGTAGGATCATTATCACAACAAACCACACCATGGTGGGAGGGAAGACCATGTAGAGTTACAGTATATAGGGCTGACTGGGGGGAAGACCATGTAGAGTTACAGTATATAGGGCTGACTGGGAGGGAATACCATGTAGAGTTACAGTATATAGGGCTGACTGGGGGGGAAGACCATGTAGAGTTACAGTATATAGGGCAAACTGGGGGGAAGACCGTGTAGAGTTACAGTATATAGGGCTGACTGGGGGGAAGACCATGTAGAGTTACAGTATGTAGGGCTGACTGGGAGGGAAGACCATGTAGAGTTACAGTATATAGGGCTGACTGGGAGGGAAGACCATGTAGAGTTACAGTATATAGGGCTGACTGTGGGGAAGACCATGTAGAGTTACAGTATATAGGGCTGACTGGGAGGGAAGACCATGTAGAGTTACAGTATATAGGGCTGACTGGGAGGGAGACCATGTAGAGTTACAGTATATAGGGCTGACTGGGGGGAAGACCATGTAGAGTTACAGTATATAGGGCTGACTGGGGGGAAGACCATGTAGAGTTACAGTATATAGGGCTGACTGGGGGGAAGACCATGTAGAGTTACAGTATATAGGGCTGACTGGGGGGAAGACCATGTAGAGTTACAGTATATAGGGCTGACTGGGGGGAAGACCATGTAGAGTTACAGTATATAGGGCTGACTGGGAGGGAAGACCATGTAGAGTTACAGTATATAGGGCTGACTGTGGGGAAGACCATGTAGAGTTACAGTATATAGGGCTGACTGGGAGGGAAGACCATGTAGAGTTACAGTATATAGGGCTGACTGGGGGGAAGACCATGTAGAGTTACAGTATATAGGGCTGACTGGGGGGAAGACCATGTAGAGTTACAGTATATAGGGCTGACTGGGGGGAAGACCATGTAGAGTTACAGTATATAGGGCTGACTGGGGGGAAGACCATGTAGAGTTACAGTATATAGGGCTGACTGGGGGGGAAGACCATGTAGAGTTACAGTATATAGGGCTGACTGGGAGGGAGACCATGTAGAGTTACAGTATATAGGGCTGACTGGGGGGGAAGACCATGTAGAGTTACAGTATATAGGGCTGACTGTGGGGAAGACCATGTAGAGTTACAGTATATAGGGCTGACTGGGAGGGAAGACCATGTAGAGTTACAGTATATAGGGCTGACTGTGGGGAAGACCATGTAGAGTTACAGTATATAGGGCTGACTGGGAGGGAAGACCATGTAGAGTTACAGTATATAGGGCTGACTGGGAGGGAGACCATGTAGAGTTACAGTATATAGGGCTGACTGGGGGGGAAGACCATGTAGAGTTACAGTATATAGGGCTGACTGGGAGGGAAGACCATGTAGAGTTACAGTATATAGGGCTGACTGGGAGGGAAGACCGTGTAGAGTTACAGTATATAGGGCTGACTGGGGGGAAGACCATGTAGAGTTACAGTATATAGGGCTGACTGGGAGGGGGGAAGACCATGTAGAGTTACAGTATATAGGGCTGACTGGGGGGGAAGACCATGTAGAGTTACAGTATATAGGGCTGACTGGGGGGGAAGACCATGTAGAGTTACAGTATATAGGGCTGACTGGGGGGAAGACCATGTAGAGTTACAGTATATAGGGCTGACTGGGGGGAAGACCATGTAGAGTTACAGTATATAGGGCTGACTGGGGGGAAGACCATGTAGAGTTACAGTATATAGGGCTGACTGGGGGGAAGACCGTGTAGAGGTACAGTATATAGGGCTGACTGGGGGGGAAGACCATGTAGAGTTACAGTATATAGGGCTGACTGGGAGGGAAGACCATGTGGAGTTACAGTATATAGGGCTGACTGGGGGGGAAGACTGTGTAGAGTTACAGTATATAGGGCTGACTGGGGGGAAGACCATGTAGAGTTACAGTATATAGGGCTGACTGGGGGGAAGACCATGTAGAGTTACAGTATATAGGGCTGACTGTGGGGAAGACCATGTAGAGTTACAGTATATAGGGCTGACTGGGAGGGAAGACCATGTAGAGTTACAGTATATAGGGCTGACTGGGGGGAAGACCATGTAGAGTTACAGTATATAGGGCTGACTGGGGGGAAGACCGTGTAGAGTTACAGTATATAGGGCTGACTGGGGGGAAGACCATGTAGAGTTACAGTATATAGGGCTGACTGGGGGGAAGACCATGTAGAGTTACAGTATATAGGGCTGACTGTGGGGAAGACCATGTAGAGTTACAGTATATAGGGCTGACTGTGGGGAAGACCATGTAGAGTTACAGTATATAGGGCTGACTGGGAGGGAAGACCATGTAGAGTTACAGTATATAGGGCTGACTGGGGGAAGACCATGTAGAGTTACAGTATATAGGGCTGACTGGGGGGAAGACCATGTAGAGTTACAGTATATAGGGCTGACTGGGAGGGAAGACCATGTAGAGTTACAGTATATAGGGCTGACTGGGGGGGAAGACCATGTAGAGTTACAGTATATAGGGCTGACTGGGGGGAAGACTGTGTAGAGTTACAGTATATAGGGCTGACTGGGGGGAAGACCATGTAGAGTTACAGTATATAGGGCTGACTGGGAGGGAAGACCATGTAGAGTTACAGTATATAGGGCTGACTGGGAGGGAAGACCATGTAGAGTTACAGTATATAGGGCTGACTGGGGGGGAAGACCATGTAGAGTTACAGTATATAGGGCTGACTGGGGGGAAGACTGTGTAGAGTTACAGTATATAGGGCTGACTGGGGGGAAGACCATGTAGAGTTACAGTATATAGGGCTGACTGGGGGGGAAGACCATGTAGAGTTACAGTATATAGGGCTGACTGGGAGGGAAGACCATGTAGAGTTACAGTATGTAGGGCTGACTGGGAGGGAAGACCATGTAGAGTTACAGTATATAGGGCTGACTATGGGGAAGACCATGTAGAGTTACAGTATATAGGGCTGACTGTGGGGAAGACCATGTAGAGTTACAGTATATAGGGCTGACTGGGAGGGAAGACCATGTAGAGTTACAGTATATAGGGCTGACTGGGGGGGAAGACCATGTAGAGTTACAGTATATAGGGCTGACTGGGGGGAAGACCATGTAGAGTTACAGTATATAGGGCTGACTGGGGGGGAAGACCATGTAGAGTTACAGTATATAGGGCTGACTGGGGGGAAGACCATGTAGAGTTACAGTATATAGGGCTGACTGTGGGGAAGACCATGTAGAGTTACAGTATATAGGGCTGACTGGGAGGGAAGACCATGTAGAGTTACAGTATATAGGGCTGACTGGGGGGGAAGACCATGTAGAGTTACAGTATATAGGGCTGACTGGGGGGGAAGACATGTAGAGTTACAGTATATAGGGCTGACTGGGGGGAAGACCATGTAGAGTTACAGTATATAGGGCTGACTGGGGGGAAGACCATGTAGAGTTACAGTATATAGGGCTGACTGTGGGGAAAACCATGTAGAGTTACAGTATATAGGGCTGACTGGGGGGAAGACCATGTAGAGTTACAGTATATAGGGCTGACTGGGAGGGAAGACCATGTAGAGTTACAGTATATAGGGCTGACTGGGAGGGAAGACCATGTAGAGTTACAGTATATAGGGCTGACTGGGGGGGGAAGACCATGTAGAGTTACAGTATATAGGGCTGACTGGGAGGGAAGACCATGTAGAGTTACAGTATGTAGGGCTGACTGGGAGGGAAGACCATGTAGAGTTACAGTATATAGGGCTGACTATGGGGAAGACCATGTAGAGTTACAGTATATAGGGCTGACTGTGGGGAAGACCATGTAGAGTTACAGTATATAGGGCTGACTGGGAGGGAAGACCATGTAGAGTTACAGTATATAGGGCTGACTGGGGGGGGAAGACCATGTAGAGTTACAGTATATAGGGCTGACTGGGGGGAAGACCATGTAGAGTTACAGTATATAGGGCTGACTGGGGGGGGAAGACCATGTAGAGTTACAGTATATAGGGCTGACTGGGGGGAAGACCATGTAGAGTTACAGTATATAAGCTGACTGTGGGGAAGACCATGTAGAGTTACAGTATATAGGGCTGACTGGGAGGGAAGACCATGTAGAGTTACAGTATATAGGGCTGACTGGGGGGAAGACCATGTAGAGTTACAGTATATAGGGCTGACTGGGGGGGAAGACCATGTAGAGTTACAGTATATAGGGCTGACTGGGGGGAAGACCATGTAGAGTTACAGTATATAGGGCTGACTGGGGGGAAGACCATGTAGAGTTACAGTATATAGGGCTGACTGGGGGGAAGACCATGTAGAGTTACAGTATATAGGGCTGACTGGGAGGGAAGACCATGTAGAGTTACAGTATATAGGGCTGACTGGGAGGGAGACCATGTAGAGTTACAGTATATAGGGCTGACTGGGGGGGAAGACCATGTAGAGTTACAGTATATAGGGCTGACTGGGAGGGAAGACCATGTAGAGTTACAGTATATAGGGCTGACTGGGAGGGAAGACCGTGTAGAGTTACAGTATATAGGGCTGACTGGGGGGAAGACCATGTAGAGTTACAGTATATAGGGCTGACTGGGAGGGGGGAAGACCATGTAGAGTTACAGTATATAGGGCTGACTGGGGGGGAAGACCATGTAGAGTTACAGTATATAGGGCTGACTGGGGGGAAGACCATGTAGAGTTACAGTATATAGGGCTGACTGGGGGGAAGACCATGTAGAGTTACAGTATATAGGGCTGACTGGGGGGAAGACCATGTAGAGTTACAGTATATAGGGCTGACTGGGGGGAAGACCATGTAGAGGTACAGTATATAGGGCTGACTGGGGGGAAGACCGTGTAGAGTTACAGTATATAGGGCTGACTGGGGGGAAGACCATGTAGAGTTACAGTATATAGGGCTGACTGGGGGGAAGACCATGTAGAGTTACAGTATATAGGGCTGACTGGGGGGAAGACCGTGTAGAGTTACAGTATATAGGGCTGACTGGGGGGGAAGACCATGTAGAGTTACAGTATATAGGGCTGACTGGGAGGGAAGACCATGTAGAGTTACAGTATATAGGGCTGACTGGGGGGGAAGACTGTGTAGAGTTACAGTATATAGGGCTGACTGGGGGGAAGACCATGTAGAGTTACAGTATATAGGGCTGACTGGGAGGGAAGACCATGTAGAGTTACAGTATATAGGGCTGACTGGGAGGGAAGACCATGTAGAGTTACAGTATATAGGGCTGACTGGGGGGGAAGACCATGTAGAGTTACAGTATATAGGGCTGACTGGGGGGAAGACTGTGTAGAGTTACAGTATATAGGGCTGACTGGGGGGAAGACCATGTAGAGTTACAGTATATAGGGCTGACTGGGGGGGAAGACCATGTAGAGTTACAGTATATAGGGCTGACTGGGAGGGAAGACCATGTAGAGTTACAGTATGTAGGGCTGACTGGGAGGGAAGACCATGTAGAGTTACAGTATATAGGGCTGACTATGGGGAAGACCATGTAGAGTTACAGTATATAGGGCTGACTGTGGGGAAGACCATGTAGAGTTACAGTATATAGGGCTGACTGGGAGGGAAGACCATGTAGAGTTACAGTATATAGGGCTGACTGGGGGGGGAAGACCATGTAGAGTTACAGTATATAGGGCTGACTGGGGGGAAGACCATGTAGAGTTACAGTATATAGGGCTGACTGGGGGGGGAAGACCATGTAGAGTTACAGTATATAGGGCTGACTGGGGGGAAGACCATGTAGAGTTACAGTATATAAGCTGACTGTGGGGAAGACCATGTAGAGTTACAGTATATAGGGCTGACTGGGAGGGAAGACCATGTAGAGTTACAGTATATAGGGCTGACTGGGGGGGAAGACCATGTAGAGTTACAGTATATAGGGCTGACTGGGGGGAAGACCATGTAGAGTTACAGTATATAGGGCTGACTGGGGGGAAGACCATGTAGAGTTACAGTATATAGGGCTGACTGGGGGGAAGACCATGTAGAGTTACAGTATATAGGGCTGACTGTGGGGAAAACCATGTAGAGTTACAGTATATAGGGCTGACTGGGGGGAAGACCCTGTAGAGTTACAGTATATAGGGCTGACTGGGGGGAAGACCCTGTAGAGTTACAGTATATAGGGCTGACTGGGGGGAAGACCATGTAGAGTTACAGTATATAGGGCTGACTGGGGGGAAGACCATGTAGAGTTACAGTATATAGGGCTGACTGGGAGGGAAGACCATGTAGAGTTACAGTATATAGGGCAGACTGGGGGGAAAGACCATGTAGAGTTACAGTATATAGGGCTGACTGGGAGGGAAGACCATGTAGAGTTACAGTATATAGGGCTGACTGGGGGGGAAGACCATGTAGAGTTACAGTATATAGGGCTGACTGGGGGGAAGACCATGTAGAGTTACAGTATATAGGGCTGACTGGGGGGAAGACCATGTAGAGTTACAGTATATAGGGCTGACTGGGAGGGAAGACCATGTAGAGTTACAGTATATAGGGCTGACTGGGAGGGAAGACCATGTAGAGTTACAGTATATAGGGCTGACTGGGGGGGGAAGACCATGTAGAGTTACAGTATATAGGGCTGACTGGGGGGGAAGACCATGTAGAGTTACAGTATATAGGGCTGACTGGGAGGGAAGACCATGTAGAGTTACAGTATATAGGGCTGACTGGGGGGGAAGACCATGTAGAGTTACAGTATATAGGGCTGACTGGGGGGGAAGACCATGTAGAGTTACAGTATATAGGGCTGACTGGGGGGAAGACCATGTAGAGTTACAGTATATAGGGCTGACTGTGGGGAAGACCATGTAGAGTTACAGTATATAGGGCTGACTATGGGGAAGACCATGTAGAGTTACAGTATATAGGGCTAACTGGGGGGAAGACCATGTAGAGTTACAGTATATAGGGCTGACTGGGGGGGAAGACCATGTAGAGTTACAGTATATAGGGCTGACTGGGGGGAAGACCATGTAGAGTTACAGTATATAGGGCTGACTGGGAGGGAAGACCATGTAGAGTTACAGTATATAGGGCTGACTGTGGGGAAGACCATGTAGAGTTACAGTATATAGGGCTGACTGGGGGGGAGACCATGTAGAGTTACAGTATATAGGGCTGACTGGGGGGGAGACCATGTAGAGTTACATTATATAGGGCTGACTGTGGGGGAAGACCATGTAGAGTTACAGTATATAGGGCTGACTGTGGGGAAGACCATGTAGAGTTACAGTATATAGGGCTGACTGTGGGGAAGACCATGTAGAGTTACAGTATATAGGGCTGACTGGGAGGGAAGACCATGTAGAGTTACAGTATATAGGGCTGACTGGGAGGGAAGACCGTGTAGAGTTACAGTATATAGGGCTGACTGGGGGGAAGACCATGTAGAGTTACAGTATATAGGGCTGACTGGGGGGGAAGACCATGTAGAGTTACAGTATATAGGGCTGACTGGGGGGAAGACTGTGTAGAGTTACAGTATATAGGGCTGACTGGGGGGAAGACCATGTAGAGTTACAGTATATAGGGCTGACTGGGGGGGAAGACCATGTAGAGTTACAGTATATAGGGCTGACTGGAAGGGAAGACCATGTAGAGTTACAGTATGTAGGGCTGACTGGGAGGGAAGACCATGTAGAGTTACAGTATATAGGGCTGACTATGGGGAAGACCATGTAGAGTTACAGTATATAGGGCTGACTGGGGGGAAGACCCTGTAGAGTTACAGTATATAGGGCTGACTGGGGGGAAGACCCTGTAGAGTTACAGTATATAGGGCTGACTGGGGGGAAGACCATGTAGAGTTACAGTATATAGGGCTGACTGGGGGGAAGACCATGTAGAGTTACAGTATATAGGGCTGACTGGGAGGGAAGACCATGTAGAGTTACAGTATATAGGGCAGACTGGGGGGAAAGACCATGTAGAGTTACAGTATATAGGGCTGACTGGGAGGGAAGACCATGTAGAGTTACAGTATATAGGGCTGACTGGGGGGGAAGACCATGTAGAGTTACAGTATATAGGGCTGACTGGGGGGAAGACCATGTAGAGTTACAGTATATAGGGCTGACTGGGGGGAAGACCATGTAGAGTTACAGTATATAGGGCTGACTGGGAGGGAAGACCATGTAGAGTTACAGTATATAGGGCTGACTGGGAGGGAAGACCATGTAGAGTTACAGTATATAGGGCTGACTGGGGGGGGAAGACCATGTAGAGTTACAGTATATAGGGCTGACTGGGGGGGAAGACCATGTAGAGTTACAGTATATAGGGCTGACTGGGAGGGAAGACCATGTAGAGTTACAGTATATAGGGCTGACTGGGGGGGAAGACCATGTAGAGTTACAGTATATAGGGCTGACTGGGGGGGAAGACCATGTAGAGTTACAGTATATAGGGCTGACTGGGGGGAAGACCATGTAGAGTTACAGTATATAGGGCTGACTGTGGGGAAGACCATGTAGAGTTACAGTATATAGGGCTGACTATGGGGAAGACCATGTAGAGTTACAGTATATAGGGCTAACTGGGGGGAAGACCATGTAGAGTTACAGTATATAGGGCTGACTGGGGGGGAAGACCATGTAGAGTTACAGTATATAGGGCTGACTGGGGGGAAGACCATGTAGAGTTACAGTATATAGGGCTGACTGGGAGGGAAGACCATGTAGAGTTACAGTATATAGGGCTGACTGTGGGGAAGACCATGTAGAGTTACAGTATATAGGGCTGACTGGGGGGGAGACCATGTAGAGTTACAGTATATAGGGCTGACTGGGGGGGAGACCATGTAGAGTTACATTATATAGGGCTGACTGTGGGGGAAGACCATGTAGAGTTACAGTATATAGGGCTGACTGTGGGGAAGACCATGTAGAGTTACAGTATATAGGGCTGACTGTGGGGAAGACCATGTAGAGTTACAGTATATAGGGCTGACTGGGAGGGAAGACCATGTAGAGTTACAGTATATAGGGCTGACTGGGAGGGAAGACCGTGTAGAGTTACAGTATATAGGGCTGACTGGGGGGAAGACCATGTAGAGTTACAGTATATAGGGCTGACTGGGGGGGAAGACCATGTAGAGTTACAGTATATAGGGCTGACTGGGGGGAAGACTGTGTAGAGTTACAGTATATAGGGCTGACTGGGGGGAAGACCATGTAGAGTTACAGTATATAGGGCTGACTGGGGGGGAAGACCATGTAGAGTTACAGTATATAGGGCTGACTGGGAGGGAAGACCATGTAGAGTTACAGTATGTAGGGCTGACTGGGAGGGAAGACCATGTAGAGTTACAGTATATAGGGCTGACTATGGGGAAGACCATGTAGAGTTACAGTATATAGGGCTGACTGTGGGGAAGACCATGTAGAGTTACAGTATATAGGGCTGACTGGGAGGGAAGACCATGTAGAGTTACAGTATATAGGGCTGACTGGGGGGGAAGACCATGTAGAGTTACAGTATATAGGGCTGACTGGGGGGAAGACCATGTAGAGTTACAGTATATAGGGCTGACTGGGGGGAAGACTGTGTAGAGTTACAGTATATAGGGCTGACTGGGGGGAAGACCATGTAGAGTTACAGTATATAGGGCTGACTGGGAGGGAAGACCATGTAGAGTTACAGTATATAGGGCTGACTGGGAGGGAAGACCATGTAGAGTTACAGTATATAGGGCTGACTGGGGGGAAGACCATGTAGAGTTACAGTATATAGGGCTGACTGGGGGGAAGACTGTGTAGAGTTACAGTATATAGGGCTGACTGGGGGGAAGACCATGTAGAGTTACAGTATATAGGGCTGACTGGGGGGGAAGACCATGTAGAGTTACAGTATATAGGGCTGACTGGGAGGGAAGACCATGTAGAGTTACAGTATGTAGGGCTGACTGGGAGGGAAGACCATGTAGAGTTACAGTATATAGGGCTGACTATGGGGAAGACCATGTAGAGTTACAGTATATAGGGCTGACTGTGGGGAAGACCATGTAGAGTTACAGTATATAGGGCTGACTGGGAGGGAAGACCATGTAGAGTTACAGTATATAGGGCTGACTGGGGGGGGAAGACCATGTAGAGTTACAGTATATAGGGCTGACTGGGGGGAAGACCATGTAGAGTTACAGTATATAGGGCTGACTGGGGGGGGAAGACCATGTAGAGTTACAGTATATAGGGCTGACTGGGGGGAAGACCATGTAGAGTTACAGTATATAAGCTGACTGTGGGGAAGACCATGTAGAGTTACAGTATATAGGGCTGACTGGGAGGGAAGACCATGTAGAGTTACAGTATATAGGGCTGACTGGGGGGGAAGACCATGTAGAGTTACAGTATATAGGGCTGACTGGTTGGGGAAGACCATGTAGAGTTACAGTATATAGGGCTGACTGGGGGGAAGACCATGTAGAGTTACAGTATATAGGGCTGACTGGGGGGAAGACCATGTAGAGTTACAGTATATAGGGCTGACTGTGGGGAAAACCATGTAGAGTTACAGTATATAGGGCTGACTGGGGGGAAGACCCTGTAGAGTTACAGTATATAGGGCTGACTGGGGGAAGACCCTGTAGAGTTACAGTATATAGGGCTGACTGGGGGGAAGACCATGTAGAGTTACAGTATATAGGGCTGACTGGGGGGAAGACCATGTAGAGTTACAGTATATAGGGCTGACTGGGGGGAAGACCATGTAGAGTTACAGTATATAGGGCTGACTGTGGGGAAAACCATGTAGAGTTACAGTATATAGGGCTGACTGGGGGGAAGACCCTGTAGAGTTACAGTATATAGGGCTGACTGGGGGGAAGACCCTGTAGAGTTACAGTATATAGGGCTGACTGGGGGGAAGACCATGTAGAGTTACAGTATATAGGGCTGACTGGGGGGAAGACCATGTAGAGTTACAGTATATAGGGCTGACTGGGAGGGAAGACCATGTAGAGTTACAGTATATAGGGCAGACTGGGGGGAAAGACCATGTAGAGTTACAGTATATAGGGCTGACTGGGAGGGAAGACCATGTAGAGTTACAGTATATAGGGCTGACTGGGGGGGAAGACCATGTAGAGTTACAGTATATAGGGCTGACTGGGGGGAAGACCATGTAGAGTTACAGTATATAGGGCTGACTGGGGGGAAGACCATGTAGAGTTACAGTATATAGGGCTGACTGGGAGGGAAGACCATGTAGAGTTACAGTATATAGGGCTGACTGGGAGGGAAGACCATGTAGAGTTACAGTATATAGGGCTGACTGGGGGGGGAAGACCATGTAGAGTTACAGTATATAGGGCTGACTGGGGGGGAAGACCATGTAGAGTTACAGTATATAGGGCTGACTGGGGGGGAAGACCATGTAGAGTTACAGTATATAGGGCTGACTGGGGGGAAGACCATGTAGAGTTACAGTATATAGGGCTGACTGTGGGGAAGACCATGTAGAGTTACAGTATATAGGGCTGACTATGGGGAAGACCATGTAGAGTTACAGTATATAGGGCTAACTGGGGGGAAGACCATGTAGAGTTACAGTATATAGGGCTGACTGGGGGGGAAGACCATGTAGAGTTACAGTATATAGGGCTGACTGGGGGGAAGACCATGTAGAGTTACAGTATATAGGGCTGACTGGGAGGGAAGACCATGTAGAGTTACAGTATATAGGGCTGACTGTGGGGAAGACCATGTAGAGTTACAGTATATAGGGCTGACTGGGGGGGAGACCATGTAGAGTTACAGTATATAGGGCTGACTGGGGGGGAGACCATGTAGAGTTACATTATATAGGGCTGACTGTGGGGGAAGACCATGTAGAGTTACAGTATATAGGGCTGACTGTGGGGAAGACCATGTAGAGTTACAGTATATAGGGCTGACTGTGGGGAAGACCATGTAGAGTTACAGTATATAGGGCTGACTGGGAGGGAAGACCATGTAGAGTTACAGTATATAGGGCTGACTGGGAGGGAAGACCGTGTAGAGTTACAGTATATAGGGCTGACTGGGGGGAAGACCATGTAGAGTTACAGTATATAGGGCTGACTGGGAGGGGGGAAGACCATGTAGAGTTACAGTATATAGGGCTGACTGGGGGGGAAGACCATGTAGAGTTACAGTATATAGGGCTGACTGGGGGGGAAGACCATGTAGAGTTACAGTATATAGGGCTGACTGGGGGGAAGACCATGTAGAGTTACAGTATATAGGGCTGACTGGGGGGAAGACCATGTAGAGTTACAGTATATAGGGCTGACTGGGGGGAAGACCATGTAGAGGTACAGTATATAGGGCTGACTGGGGGGAAGACCGTGTAGAGTTACAGTATATAGGGCTGACTGGGGGGAAGACCATGTAGAGTTACAGTATATAGGGCTGACTGGGGGGAAGACCATGTAGAGTTACAGTATATAGGGCTGACTGGGGGGAAGACCGTGTAGAGTTACAGTATATAGGGCTGACTGGGGGGGAAGACCATGTAGAGTTACAGTATATAGGGCTGACTGGGAGGGAAGACCATGTAGAGTTACAGTATATAGGGCTGACTGGGGGGGAAGACTGTGTAGAGTTACAGTATATAGGGCTGACTGGGGGGAAGACCATGTAGAGTTACAGTATATAGGGCTGACTGGGAGGGAAGACCATGTAGAGTTACAGTATATAGGGCTGACTGGGAGGGAAGACCATGTAGAGTTACAGTATATAGGGCTGACTGGGGGGGAAGACCATGTAGAGTTACAGTATATAGGGCTGACTGGGGGGAAGACTGTGTAGAGTTACAGTATATAGGGCTGACTGGGGGAAGACCATGTAGAGTTACAGTATATAGGGCTGACTGGGGGGGAAGACCATGTAGAGTTACAGTATATAGGGCTGACTGGGAGGGAAGACCATGTAGAGTTACAGTATGTAGGGCTGACTGGGAGGGAAGACCATGTAGAGTTACAGTATATAGGGCTGACTATGGGGAAGACCATGTAGAGTTACAGTATATAGGGCTGACTGTGGGGAAGACCATGTAGAGTTACAGTATATAGGGCTGACTGGGAGGGAAGACCATGTAGAGTTACAGTATATAGGGCTGACTGGGGGGGAAGACCATGTAGAGTTACAGTATATAGGGCTGACTGGGGGGAAGACCATGTAGAGTTACAGTATATAGGGCTGACTGGGGGGGAAGACCATGTAGAGTTACAGTATATAGGGCTGACTGGGGGGAAGACCATGTAGAGTTACAGTATATAGGGCTGACTGTGGGGAAGACCATGTAGAGTTACAGTATATAGGGCTGACTGGGAGGGAAGACCATGTAGAGTTACAGTATATAGGGCTGACTGGGGGGGAAGACCATGTAGAGTTACAGTATATAGGGCTGACTGGGGGGGAAGACCATGTAGAGTTACAGTATATAGGGCTGACTGGGGGGAAGACCATGTAGAGTTACAGTATATAGGGCTGACTGGGGGGAAGACCATGTAGAGTTACAGTATATAGGGCTGACTGTGGGGAAAACCATGTAGAGTTACAGTATATAGGGCTGACTGGGGGGAAGACCCTGTAGAGTTACAGTATATAGGGCTGACTGGGGGGAAGACCATGTAGAGTTACAGTATATAGGGCTGACTGGGGGGAAGACCATGTAGAGTTACAGTATATAGGGCTGACTGGGGGGAAGACCATGTAGAGTTACAGTATATAGGGCAGACTGGGGGGAAAGACCATGTAGAGTTACAGTATATAGGGCTGACTGGGAGGGAAGACCATGTAGAGTTACAGTATATAGGGCTGACTGGGGGGGAAGACCATGTAGAGTTACAGTATATAGGGCTGACTGGGGGGAAGACCATGTAGAGTTACAGTATATAGGGCTGACTGGGGGGAAGACCATGTAGAGTTACAGTATATAGGGCTGACTGGGAGGGAAGACCATGTAGAGTTACAGTATATAGGGCTGACTGGGAGGGAAGACCATGTAGAGTTACAGTATATAGGGCTGACTGGGGGGGGAAGACCATGTAGAGTTACAGTATATAGGGCTGACTGGGGGGGAAGACCATGTAGAGTTACAGTATATAGGGCTGACTGGGAGGGAAGACCATGTAGAGTTACAGTATATAGGGCTGACTGGGGGGGAAGACCATGTAGAGTTACAGTATATAGGGCTGACTGGGGGGGAAGACCATGTAGAGTTACAGTATTTAGGGCTGACTGGGGGGAAGACCATGTAGAGTTACAGTATATAGGGCTGACTGTGGGGAAGACCATGTAGAGTTACAGTATATAGGGCTGACTATGGGGAAGACCATGTAGAGTTACAGTATATAGGGCTGACTGGGGGGAAGACCATGTAGAGTTACAGTATATAGGGCTGACTGGGGGGGAAGACCATGTAGAGTTACAGTATATAGGGCTGACTGGGGGGAAGACCATGTAGAGTTACAGTATATAGGGCTGACTGGGAGGGAAGACCATGTAGAGTTACAGTACATAGGGCTGACTGTGGGGAAGACCATGTAGAGTTACAGTATATAGGGCTGACTGGGGGGGAGACCATGTAGAGTTACAGTATATAGGGCTGACTGGGGGGAGACCATGTAGAGTTACATTATATAGGGCTGACTGTGGGGGAAGACCATGTAGAGTTACAGTATATAGGGCTGACTGTGGGGAAGACCATGTAGAGTTACAGTATATAGGGCTGACTGTGGGGAAGACCATGTAGAGATACTGTAACTCCACATGGTCTTCCCCCCAGTCAGCCCTATATACTGTAACTCTACATGGTCTTCCCCCCCAGTCAGCCCTATATACTGTAACTCTACATGGTCTTCCCCCCCAGTCAGCCCTATATACTGTAACTCTACATGGTCTTCCCCCCAGTCTGCCCTATATACTGTAACTCTACATGGTCTTCCCTCCCAGTCAGCCCTATATACTGTAACTCTACATGGTCTTCTTATAGTCGGAGCATTATCACAGCAAACCACACTCTATAGTAGGGAGCATTATCACAACAGACCACACTCTATAGTAGGATCATTATCACAACAAACCACTCTATAGTAGGGAGCATTATCACAACAAACCACACTCTATAGTAGGGAGCATTATCACAACAAACCACACTCTATAGTAGGATCATTATCACAACAAACCACACTCTATAGTAGGAGCATTATCACAACAAACCACACTCTATAGTAGGGAGCATTATCACAACAAACCACACTCTATAGTAGGGAGCATTATCACAACAAACCACACTCTATAGTAGGATCATTATCACAACAATACACTCTATAGTAGGGAGCATTATCACGACAAACCACACTCTATAGTAGGAGCATTATCACAACAAACCACACTCTATAGTAGGAGCATTATCACAACAAACCACTCTATAGTAGGGAGCATTATCACAACAAACCACACTCTATAGTAGGAGCATTATCACAACAAACCACACTCTATAGTAGGAGCATTATCACAACAAACCACACTCTAAAGTAGGAGCATTATCACAACAAACCACACTCTATAGTAGGATCATTATCACAACAAACCACACTCTATAGTAGGGAGCATTATCACAACAAACCACACTCTATAGTAGGAGCATTATCACAACAAACCACACTCTATAGTAGGAGCATTATCACAGCAAACCACACTCTATAGTAGGGAGCATTATCACAACAAACCACACTCTATAGTAGGGAGCATTATCACAACAAACCACACTCTATAGTAGGAGCATTATCACAACAAACCACTCTATAGTAGGAGCATTATCACAACAAACCACACTCTATAGTAGGAGCATTATCACAGCAAACCACTCTATAGTAGGAGCATTATCACAACAAACCACTCTATAGTAGGAGCATTATCACAACAAACCACTCTATAGTAGGGAGCATTATCACAACAAACCACACTCTATAGTAGGGAGCATTAACACAACAAACCACACTATAGTAGGGAGCATTATCACAACAAACCACTCTATAGTAGGGAGCATTATCACAACAAACCACACTCCATAGTAGGATCATTATCACAACAATACACTCTATAGTAGGGAGCATTATCACAACAAACCACACTCTATAGTAGGATCATTATCACAACAAACCACACTCTATAGTAGGGAGCATTATCACAACAAACCACACTCTATAGTAGGAGCATTATCACAACAAACCACTCTATAGTAGGAGCATTATCACAACAAACCACACTCTATAGTTTTAGCATTATCACAACAAACCACTCTATAGTAGGGAGCATTATCACAACAAACCACACTCTATAGTAGGGAGCATTATCACAACAAACCACACTATAGTAGGGAGCATTATCACAGCAAACCACACTCTATAGTAGGAGCATTATCACAACAGACCACACTCTATAGTAGGATCATTATCACAACAAACCACTCTATAGTAGGAAGCATTATCACAACAAACCACACTCTATAGTAGGAGCATTATCACAACAAACCACACTCTAAAGTAGGAGCATTATCACAACAAACCACACTCTATAGTTGGGAGCATTATCACAACAAACCACACTCTATAGTAGGAGCATTATCACAACAAACCACACTCTATAGTAGGAGCATTATCACAACAAACCACACTATAGTAGGAGCATTATCACAACAAACCACACTCTATAGTAGGGAGCATTATCACAACAAACCACACTCTATAGTAGGGAGCATTATCACAACAAACCACTCTATAGTAGGAGCATTATCACAACAAACCACACTCTATAGTAGGATCATTATCACAACAAACCACACCATGGTGGGAGGGAAGACCATGTAGAGTTACAGTATATAGGGCTGACTGGGGGGAAGACCATGTAGAGTTACAGTATATAGGGCTGACTGGGAGGGAATACCATGTAGAGTTACAGTATATAGGGCTGACTGGGGGGGAAGACCATGTAGAGTTACAGTATATAGGGCTGACTGGGGGGAAGACCGTGTAGAGTTACAGTATATAGGGCTGACTGGGGGGAAGACCATGTAGAGTTACAGTATGTAGGGCTGACTGGGAGGGAAGACCATGTAGAGTTACAGTATATAGGGCTGACTGGGAGGGAAGACCATGTAGAGTTACAGTATATAGGGCTGACTGTGGGGAAGACCATGTAGAGTTACAGTATATAGGGCTGACTGGGAGGGAAGACCATGTAGAGTTACAGTATATAGGGCTGACTGGGAGGGAGACCATGTAGAGTTACAGTATATAGGGCTGACTGGGGGGAAGACCATGTAGAGTTACAGTATATAGGGCTGACTGGGGGGAAGACCATGTAGAGTTACAGTATATAGGGCTGACTGGGGGGAAGACCATGTAGAGTTACAGTATATAGGGCTGACTGGGGGGAAGACCATGTAGAGTTACAGTATATAGGGCTGACTGGGGGGAAGACCATGTAGAGTTACAGTATATAGGGCTGACTGGGAGGGAAGACCATGTAGAGTTACAGTATATAGGGCTGACTGTGGGGAAGACCATGTAGAGTTACAGTATATAGGGCTGACTGGGAGGGAAGACCATGTAGAGTTACAGTATATAGGGCTGACTGGGGGGAAGACCATGTAGAGTTACAGTATATAGGGCTGACTGGGGGGAAGACCATGTAGAGTTACAGTATATAGGGCTGACTGGGGGGAAGACCATGTAGAGTTACAGTATATAGGGCTGACTGGGGGGAAGACCATGTAGAGTTACAGTATATAGGGCTGACTGGGGGGGAAGACCATGTAGAGTTACAGTATATAGGGCTGACTGGGAGGGAGACCATGTAGAGTTACAGTATATAGGGCTGACTGGGGGGGAAGACCATGTAGAGTTACAGTATATAGGGCTGACTGTGGGGAAGACCATGTAGAGTTACAGTATATAGGGCTGACTGGGAGGGAAGACCATGTAGAGTTACAGTATATAGGGCTGACTGTGGGGAAGACCATGTAGAGTTACAGTATATAGGGCTGACTGGGAGGGAAGACCATGTAGAGTTACAGTATATAGGGCTGACTGGGAGGGAGACCATGTAGAGTTACAGTATATAGGGCTGACTGGGGGGGAAGACCATGTAGAGTTACAGTATATAGGGCTGACTGGGAGGGAAGACCATGTAGAGTTACAGTATATAGGGCTGACTGGGAGGGAAGACCGTGTAGAGTTACAGTATATAGGGCTGACTGGGGGGAAGACCATGTAGAGTTACAGTATATAGGGCTGACTGGGAGGGGGGAAGACCATGTAGAGTTACAGTATATAGGGCTGACTGGGGGGGAAGACCATGTAGAGTTACAGTATATAGGGCTGACTGGGGGGGAAGACCATGTAGAGTTACAGTATATAGGGCTGACTGGGGGGAAGACCATGTAGAGTTACAGTATATAGGGCTGACTGGGGGGAAGACCATGTAGAGTTACAGTATATAGGGCTGACTGGGGGGAAGACCATGTAGAGGTACAGTATATAGGGCTGACTGGGGGGAAGACCGTGTAGAGTTACAGTATATAGGGCTGACTGGGGGGGAAGACCATGTAGAGTTACAGTATATAGGGCTGACTGGGAGGGAAGACCATGTAGAGTTACAGTATATAGGGCTGACTGGGGGGGGAGACTGTGTAGAGTTACAGTATATAGGGCTGACTGGGGGGAAGACCATGTAGAGTTACAGTATATAGGGCTGACTGGGGGGAAGACCATGTAGAGTTACAGTATATAGGGCTGACTGTGGGGAAGACCATGTAGAGTTACAGTATATAGGGCTGACTGGGAGGGAAGACCATGTAGAGTTACAGTATATAGGGCTGACTGGGGGGAAGACCATGTAGAGTTACAGTATATAGGGCTGACTGGGGGGAAGACCGTGTAGAGTTACAGTATATAGGGCTGACTGGGGGGAAGACCATGTAGAGTTACAGTATATAGGGCTGACTGGGGGGAAGACCATGTAGAGTTACAGTATATAGGGCTGACTGTGGGGAAGACCATGTAGAGTTACAGTATATAGGGCTGACTGTGGGGAAGACCATGTAGAGTTACAGTATATAGGGCTGACTGGGAGGGAAGACCATGTAGAGTTACAGTATATAGGGCTGACTGGGGGGAAGACCATGTAGAGTTACAGTATATAGGGCTGACTGGGGGGAAGACCATGTAGAGTTACAGTATATAGGGCTGACTGGGAGGGAAGACCATGTAGAGTTACAGTATATAGGGCTGACTGGGGGGGAAGACCATGTAGAGTTACAGTATATAGGGCTGACTGGGGGGAAGACTGTGTAGAGTTACAGTATATAGGGCTGACTGGGGGGAAGACCATGTAGAGTTACAGTATATAGGGCTGACTGGGAGGGAAGACCATGTAGAGTTACAGTATATAGGGCTGACTGGGAGGGAAGACCATGTAGAGTTACAGTATATAGGGCTGACTGGGGGGGAAGACCATGTAGAGTTACAGTATATAGGGCTGACTGGGGGGAAGACTGTGTAGAGTTACAGTATATAGGGCTGACTGGGGGGAAGACCATGTAGAGTTACAGTATATAGGGCTGACTGGGGGGAAGACCATGTAGAGTTACAGTATATAGGGCTGACTGGGAGGGAAGACCATGTAGAGTTACAGTATGTAGGGCTGACTGGGAGGGAAGACCATGTAGAGTTACAGTATATAGGGCTGACTATGGGGAAGACCATGTAGAGTTACAGTATATAGGGCTGACTGTGGGGAAGACCATGTAGAGTTACAGTATATAGGGCTGACTGGGAGGGAAGACCATGTAGAGTTACAGTATATAGGGCTGACTGGGGGGGAAGACCATGTAGAGTTACAGTATATAGGGCTGACTGGGGGGAAGACCATGTAGAGTTACAGTATATAGGGCTGACTGGGGGGGGAAGACCATGTAGAGTTACAGTATATAGGGCTGACTGGGGGGAAGACCATGTAGAGTTACAGTATATAGGGCTGACTGTGGGGAAGACCATGTAGAGTTACAGTATATAGGGCTGACTGGGAGGGAAGACCATGTAGAGTTACAGTATATAGGGCTGACTGGGGGGGAAGACCATGTAGAGTTACAGTATATAGGGCTGACTGGGGGGGAAGACATGTAGAGTTACAGTATATAGGGCTGACTGGGAGGGAAGACCGTGTAGAGTTACAGTATATAGGGCTGACTGGGGGGAAGACCATGTAGAGTTACAGTATATAGGGCTGACTGGGAGGGGGGAAGACCATGTAGAGTTACAGTATATAGGGCTGACTGGGGGGGAAGACCATGTAGAGTTACAGTATATAGGGCTGACTGGGGGGGAAGACCATGTAGAGTTACAGTATATAGGGCTGACTGGGGGGAAGACCATGTAGAGTTACAGTATATAGGGCTGACTGGGGGGAAGACCATGTAGAGTTACAGTATATAGGGCTGACTGGGGGGAAGACCATGTAGAGGTACAGTATATAGGGCTGACTGGGGGGAAGACCGTGTAGAGTTACAGTATATAGGGCTGACTGGGGGGGAAGACCATGTAGAGTTACAGTATATAGGGCTGACTGGGAGGGAAGACCATGTAGAGTTACAGTATATAGGGCTGACTGGGGGGGAAGACTGTGTAGAGTTACAGTATATAGGGCTGACTGGGGGGAAGACCATGTAGAGTTACAGTATATAGGGCTGACTGGGAGGGAAGACCATGTAGAGTTACAGTATATAGGGCTGACTGGGAGGGAAGACCATGTAGAGTTACAGTATATAGGGCTGACTGGGGGGGAAGACCATGTAGAGTTACAGTATATAGGGCTGACTGGGGGGAAGACTGTGTAGAGTTACAGTATATAGGGCTGACTGGGGGGAAGACCATGTAGAGTTACAGTATATAGGGCTGACTGGGGGGGAAGACCATGTAGAGTTACAGTATATAGGGCTGACTGGGAGGGAAGACCATGTAGAGTTACAGTATGTAGGGCTGACTGGGAGGGAAGACCATGTAGAGTTACAGTATATAGGGCTGACTATGGGGAAGACCATGTAGAGTTACAGTATATAGGGCTGACTGTGGGGAAGACCATGTAGAGTTACAGTATATAGGGCTGACTGGGAGGGAAGACCATGTAGAGTTACAGTATATAGGGCTGACTGGGGGGGGAAGACCATGTAGAGTTACAGTATATAGGGCTGACTGGGGGGAAGACCATGTAGAGTTACAGTATATAGGGCTGACTGGGGGGGGAAGACCATGTAGAGTTACAGTATATAGGGCTGACTGGGGGGAAGACCATGTAGAGTTACAGTATATAGGGCTGACTGTGGGGAAGACCATGTAGAGTTACAGTATATAGGGCTGACTGGGAGGGAAGACCATGTAGAGTTACAGTATATAGGGCTGACTGGGGGGGAAGACCATGTAGAGTTACAGTATATAGGGCTGACTGGGGGGGAAGACCATGTAGAGTTACAGTATATAGGGCTGACTGGGGGGAAGACCATGTAGAGTTACAGTATATAGGGCTGACTGGGGGGAAGACCATGTAGAGTTACAGTATATAGGGCTGACTGTGGGGAAAACCATGTAGAGTTACAGTATATAGGGCTGACTGGGGGGAAGACCCTGTAGAGTTACAGTATATAGGGCTGACTGGGGGGAAGACCATGTAGAGTTACAGTATATAGGGCTGACTGGGGGGAAGACCATGTAGAGTTACAGTATATAGGGCTGACTGGGGGGAAGACCATGTAGAGTTACAGTATATAGGGCTGACTGGGAGGGAAGACCATGTAGAGTTACAGTATATAGGGCAGACTGGGGGGAAAGACCATGTAGAGTTACAGTATATAAGGCTGACTGGGAGGGAAGACCATGTAGAGTTACAGTATATAGGGCTGACTGGGGGGGAAGACCATGTAGAGTTACAGTATATAGGGCTGACTGGGGGGAAGACCATGTAGAGTTACAGTATATAGGGCTGACTGGGGGGAAGACCATGTAGAGTTACAGTATATAGGGCTGACTGGGAGGGAAGACCATGTAGAGTTACAGTATATAGGGCTGACTGGGAGGGAAGACCATGTAGAGTTACAGTATATAGGGCTGACTGGGGGGGGAAGACCATGTAGAGTTACAGTATATAGGGCTGACTGGGGGGGAAGACCATGTAGAGTTACAGTATATAGGGCTGACTGGGAGGGAAGACCATGTAGAGTTACAGTATATAGGGCTGACTGGGGGGGAAGACCATGTAGAGTTACAGTATATAGGGCTGACTGGGGGGGAAGACCATGTAGAGTTACAGTATCTCTACATGGTCTTCCCCACAGTCAGCCCTATATACTGTAACTCTACATGGTCTTCCCTCCCAGTCAGCCCTATATACTGTAACTCTACATGGTCTTCTTATAGTCGGAGCATTATCACAGCAAACCACACTCTATAGTAGGGAGCATTATCACAACAGACCACACTCTATAGTAGGATCATTATCACAACAAACCACTCTATAGTAGGGAGCATTATCACAACAAACCACACTCTATAGTAGGGAGCATTATCACAACAAACCACACTCTATAGTAGGATCATTATCACAACAAACCACACTCTATAGTAGGAGCATTATCACAACAAACCACACTCTATAGTAGGGAGCATTATCACAACAAACCACACTCTATAGTAGGGAGCATTATCACAACAAACCACACTCTATAGTAGGATCATTATCACAACAATACACTCTATAGTAGGGAGCATTATCACGACAAACCACACTCTATAGTAGGAGCATTATCACAACAAACCACACTCTATAGTAGGAGCATTATCACAACAAACCACTCTATAGTAGGGAGCATTATCACAACAAACCACACTCTATAGTAGGAGCATTATCACAACAAACCACACTCTATAGTAGGAGCATTATCACAACAAACCACACTCTAAAGTAGGAGCATTATCACAACAAACCACACTCTATAGTAGGATCATTATCACAACAAACCACACTCTATAGTAGGGAGCATTATCACAACAAACCACACTCTATAGTAGGAGCATTATCACAACAAACCACACTCTATAGTAGGAGCATTATCACAGCAAACCACACTCTATAGTAGGGAGCATTATCACAACAAACCACACTCTATAGTAGGGAGCATTATCACAACAAACCACACTCTATAGTAGGAGCATTATCACAACAAACCACTCTATAGTAGGAGCATTATCACAACAAACCACACTCTATAGTAGGAGCATTATCACAGCAAACCACTCTATAGTAGGAGCATTATCACAACAAACCACACTCTATAGTAGGAGCATTATCACAACAAACCACTCTATAGTAGGGAGCATTATCACAACAAACCACACTCTATAGTAGGGAGCATTATCACAACAAACCACACTATAGTAGGGAGCATTATCACAACAAACCACTCTATAGTAGGGAGCATTATCACAACAAACCACACTCCATAGTAGGATCATTATCACAACAATACACTCTATAGTAGGGAGCATTATCACAACAAACCACACTCTATAGTAGGATCATTATCACAACAAACCACACTCTATAGTAGGGAGCATTATCACAACAAACCACACTCTATAGTAGGAGCATTATCACAACAAACCACTCTATAGTAGGAGCATTATCACAACAAACCACACTCTATAGTTTTAGCATTATCACAACAAACCACTCTATAGTAGGGAGCATTATCACAACAAACCACACTCTATAGTAGGGAGCATTATCACAACAAACCACACTATAGTAGGGAGCATTATCACAGCAAACCACACTCTATAGTAGGAGCATTATCACAACAGACCACACTCTATAGTAGGATCATTATCACAACAAACCACTCTATAGTAGGGAGCATTATCACAACAAACCACACTCTATAGTAGGAGCATTATCACAACAAACCACACTCTAAAGTAGGAGCATTATCACAACAAACCACACTCTATAGTTGGGAGCATTATCACAACAAACCACACTCTATAGTAGGAGCATTATCACAACAAACCACACTCTATAGTAGGAGCATTATCACAACAAACCACACTATAGTAGGAGCATTATCACAACAAACCACACTCTATAGTAGGGAGCATTATCACAACAAACCACACTCTATAGTAGGGAGCATTATCACAACAAACCACTCTATAGTAGGAGCATTATCACAACAAACCACACTCTATAGTAGGATCATTATCACAACAAACCACACCATGGTGGGAGGGAAGACCATGTAGAGTTACAGTATATAGGGCTGACTGGGGGGAAGACCATGTAGAGTTACAGTATATAGGGCTGACTGGGAGGGAAGACCATGTAGAGTTACAGTATATAGGGCTGACTGGGGGGGAAGACCATGTAGAGTTACAGTATATAGGGCTGACTGGGGGGAAGACCGTGTAGAGTTACAGTATATAGGGCTGACTGGGGGGAAGACCATGTAGAGTTACAGTATATAGGGCTGACTGGGGGGGAAGACCATGTAGAGTTACAGTATATAGGGCTGACTGGGAGGGAAGACCATGTAGAGTTACAGTATGTAGGGCTGACTGGGAGGGAAGACCATGTAGAGTTACAGTATATAGGGCTGACTGGGAGGGAAGACCATGTAGAGTTACAGTATATAGGGCTGACTGTGGGGAAGACCATGTAGAGTTACAGAATATAGGGCTGACTGGGAGGGAAGACCATGTAGAGTTACAGTATATAGGGCTGACTGGGAGGGAGACCATGTAGAGTTACAGTATATAGGGCTGACTGGGGGGAAGACCATGTAGAGTTACAGTATATAGGGCTGACTGTGGGGAAGACCATGTAGAGTTACAGTATATAGGGCTGACTGGGAGGGAAGACCATGTAGAGTTACAGTATATAGGGCTGACTGGGGGGGGAAGACCATGTAGAGTTACAGTATATAGGGCTGACTGGGGGGAAGACCATGTAGAGTTACAGTATATAGGGCTGACTGGGGGGGGAAGACCATGTAGAGTTACAGTATATAGGGCTGACTGGGGGGAAGACCATGTAGAGTTACAGTATATAGGGCTGACTGTGGGGAAGACCATGTAGAGTTACAGTATATAGGGCTGGGAGGGAAGACCATGTAGAGTTACAGTATATAGGGCTGACTGGGGGGGAAGACCATGTAGAGTTACAGTATATAGGGCTGACTGGGGGGGAAGACCATGTAGAGTTACAGTATATAGGGCTGACTGGGGGGAAGACCATGTAGAGTTACAGTATATAGGGCTGACTGGGGGGAAGACCATGTAGAGTTACAGTATATAGGGCTGACTGTGGGGAAAACCATGTAGAGTTACAGTATATAGGGCTGACTGGGGGGAAGACCCTGTAGAGTTACAGTATATAGGGCTGACTGGGGGGAAGACCATGTAGAGTTACAGTATATAGGGCTGACTGGGGGGAAGACCATGTAGAGTTACAGTATATAGGGCTGACTGGGGGGAAGACCATGTAGAGTTACAGTATATAGGGCTGACTGGGAGGGAAGACCATGTAGAGTTACAGTATATAGGGCAGACTGGGGGGAAAGACCATGTAGAGTTACAGTATATAGGGCTGACTGGGAGGGAAGACCATGTAGAGTTACAGTATATAGGGCTGACTGGGGGGGAAGACCATGTAGAGTTACAGTATATAGGGCTGACTGGGGGGAAGACCATGTAGAGTTACAGTATATAGGGCTGACTGGGGGGAAGACCATGTAGAGTTACAGTATATAGGGCTGACTGGGAGGGAAGACCATGTAGAGTTACAGTATATAGGGCTGACTGGGAGGGAAGACCATGTAGAGTTACAGTATATAGGGCTGACTGGGGGGGGAAGACCATGTAGAGTTACAGTATATAGGGCTGACTGGGGGGGAAGACCATGTAGAGTTACAGTATATAGGGCTGACTGGGAGGGAAGACCATGTAGAGTTACAGTATATAGGGCTGACTGGGGGGGAAGACCATGTAGAGTTACAGTATATAGGGCTGACTGGGGGGGAAGACCATGTAGAGTTACAGTATCTCTACATGGTCTTCCCCACAGTCAGCCCTATATACTGTAACTCTACATGGTCTTCCCTCCCAGTCAGCCCTATATACTGTAACTCTACATGGTCTTCTTATAGTCGGAGCATTATCACAGCAAACCACACTCTATAGTAGGGAGCATTATCACAACAGACCACACTCTATAGTAGGATCATTATCACAACAAACCACTCTATAGTAGGGAGCATTATCACAACAAACCACACTCTATAGTAGGGAGCATTATCACAACAAACCACACTCTATAGTAGGATCATTATCACAACAAACCACACTCTATAGTAGGAGCATTATCACAACAAACCACACTCTATAGTAGGGAGCATTATCACAACAAACCACACTCTATAGTAGGGAGCATTATCACAACAAACCACACTCTATAGTAGGATCATTATCACAACAATACACTCTATAGTAGGGAGCATTATCACGACAAACCACACTCTATAGTAGGAGCATTATCACAACAAACCACACTCTATAGTAGGAGCATTATCACAACAAACCACTCTATAGTAGGGAGCATTATCACAACAAACCACACTCTATAGTAGGAGCATTATCACAACAAACCACACTCTATAGTAGGAGCATTATCACAACAAACCACACTCTAAAGTAGGAGCATTATCACAACAAACCACACTCTATAGTAGGATCATTATCACAACAAACCACACTCTATAGTAGGGAGCATTATCACAACAAACCACACTCTATAGTAGGAGCATTATCACAACAAACCACACTCTATAGTAGGAGCATTATCACAGCAAACCACACTCTATAGTAGGGAGCATTATCACAACAAACCACACTCTATAGTAGGGAGCATTATCACAACAAACCACACTCTATAGTAGGAGCATTATCACAACAAACCACTCTATAGTAGGAGCATTATCACAACAAACCACACTCTATAGTAGGAGCATTATCACAGCAAACCACTCTATAGTAGGAGCATTATCACAACAAACCACACTCTATAGTAGGAGCATTATCACAACAAACCACTCTATAGTAGGGAGCATTATCACAACAAACCACACTCTATAGTAGGGAGCATTATCACAACAAACCACACTATAGTAGGGAGCATTATCACAACAAACCACTCTATAGTAGGGAGCATTATCACAACAAACCACACTCCATAGTAGGATCATTATCACAACAATACACTCTATAGTAGGGAGCATTATCACAACAAACCACACTCTATAGTAGGATCATTATCACAACAAACCACACTCTATAGTAGGGAGCATTATCACAACAAACCACACTCTATAGTAGGAGCATTATCACAACAAACCACTCTATAGTAGGAGCATTATCACAACAAACCACACTCTATAGTTTTAGCATTATCACAACAAACCACTCTATAGTAGGGAGCATTATCACAACAAACCACACTCTATAGTAGGGAGCATTATCACAACAAACCACACTATAGTAGGGAGCATTATCACAGCAAACCACACTCTATAGTAGGAGCATTATCACAACAGACCACACTCTATAGTAGGATCATTATCACAACAAACCACTCTATAGTAGGGAGCATTATCACAACAAACCACACTCTATAGTAGGAGCATTATCACAACAAACCACACTCTAAAGTAGGAGCATTATCACAACAAACCACACTCTATAGTTGGGAGCATTATCACAACAAACCACACTCTATAGTAGGAGCATTATCACAACAAACCACACTCTATAGTAGGAGCATTATCACAACAAACCACACTATAGTAGGAGCATTATCACAACAAACCACACTCTATAGTAGGGAGCATTATCACAACAAACCACACTCTATAGTAGGGAGCATTATCACAACAAACCACTCTATAGTAGGAGCATTATCACAACAAACCACACTCTATAGTAGGATCATTATCACAACAAACCACACCATGGTGGGAGGGAAGACCATGTAGAGTTACAGTATATAGGGCTGACTGGGGGGAAGACCATGTAGAGTTACAGTATATAGGGCTGACTGGGAGGGAAGACCATGTAGAGTTACAGTATATAGGGCTGACTGGGGGGGAAGACCATGTAGAGTTACAGTATATAGGGCTGACTGGGGGGAAGACCGTGTAGAGTTACAGTATATAGGGCTGACTGGGGGGAAGACCATGTAGAGTTACAGTATATAGGGCTGACTGGGGGGGAAGACCATGTAGAGTTACAGTATATAGGGCTGACTGGGAGGGAAGACCATGTAGAGTTACAGTATGTAGGGCTGACTGGGAGGGAAGACCATGTAGAGTTACAGTATATAGGGCTGACTGGGAGGGAAGACCATGTAGAGTTACAGTATATAGGGCTGACTGTGGGGAAGACCATGTAGAGTTACAGAATATAGGGCTGACTGGGAGGGAAGACCATGTAGAGTTACAGTATATAGGGCTGACTGGGAGGGAGACCATGTAGAGTTACAGTATATAGGGCTGACTGGGGGGAAGACCATGTAGAGTTACAGTATATAGGGCTGACTGGGGGGGAAGACCATGTAGAGTTACAGTATATAGGGCTGACTGGGGGGGAAGACCATGTAGAGTTACAGTATATAGGGCTGACTGGGGGGAAGACCATGTAGAGTTACAGTATATAGGGCTGACTGGGAGGGAAGACCATGTAGAGTTACAGTATATAGGGCTGACTGGGGGGGAAGACCATGTAGAGTTACAGTATATAGGGCTGACTGGGGGGAAGACTGTGTAGAGTTACAGTATATAGGGCTGACTGGGGGGGAAGACCATGTAGAGTTACAGTATATAGGGCTGACTGGGGGGAAGACTGTGTAGAGTTACAGTATATAGGGCTGACTGGGGGGAAAACCATGTAGAGTTACAGTATATAGGGCTGACTGGGGGGGAAGACCATGTAGAGTTACAGTATATAGGGCTGACTGGGAGGGAAGACCATGTAGAGTTACAGTATGTAGGGCTGACTGGGAGGGAAGACCATGTAGAGTTACAGTATATAGGGCTGACTATGGGGAAGACCATGTAGAGTTACAGTATATAGGGCTGACTGTGGGGAAGACCATGTAGAGTTACAGTATATAGGGCTGACTGGGAGGGAAGACCATGTAGAGTTACAGTATATAGGGCTGACTGGGGGGGAAGACCATGTAGAGTTACAGTATATAGGGCTGACTGGGGGGAAGACCATGTAGAGTTACAGTATATAGGGCTGACTGGGGGGGGAAGACCATGTAGAGTTACAGTATATAGGGCTGACTGGGGGGAAGACCATGTAGAGTTACAGTATATAGGGCTGACTGTGGGGAAGACCATGTAGAGTTACAGTATATAGGGCTGACTGGGAGGGAAGACCATGTAGAGTTACAGTATATAGGGCTGACTGGGGGGAAGACCATGTAGAGTTACAGTATATAGGGCTGACTGAGGGGGAAGACCATGTAGAGTTACAGTATATAGGGCTGACTGGGGGGAAGACCATGTAGAGTTACAGTATATAGGGCTGACTGGGGGGAAGACCATGTAGAGTTACAGTATATAGGGCTGACTGGGGGGAAGACCATGTAGAGTTACAGTATATAGGGCTGACTGTGGGGAAAACCATGTAGAGTTACAGTATATAGGGCTGACTGGGGGGAAGACCCTGTAGAGTTACAGTATATAGGGCTGACTGGGGGGAAGACCATGTAGAGTTACAGTATATAGGGCTGACTGGGAGGGAAGACCGTGTAGAGTTACAGTATATAGGGCTGACTGGGGGGAAGACCATGTAGAGTTACAGTATATAGGGCTGACTGGGAGGGAAGACCATGTAGAGTTACAGTATATAGGGCTGACTGGGAGGGAAGACCATGTAGAGTTACAGTATATAGGGCTGACTGGGGGGGAAGACCATGTAGAGTTACAGTATATAGGGCTGACTGGGGGGAAGACTGTGTAGAGTTACAGTATATAGGGCTGACTGGGGGGAAGACCATGTAGAGTTACAGTATATAGGGCTGACTGGGGGGGAAGACCATGTAGAGTTACAGTATATAGGGCTGACTGGGAGGGAAGACCATGTAGAGTTACAGTATGTAGGGCTGACTGGGAGGGAAGACCATGTAGAGTTACAGTATATAGGGCTGACTATGGGGAAGACCATGTAGAGTTACAGTATATAGGGCTGACTGTGGGGAAGACCATGTAGAGTTACAGTATATAGGGCTGACTGGGAGGGAAGACCATGTAGAGTTACAGTATATAGGGCTGACTGGGGGGGAAGACCATGTAGAGTTACAGTATATAGGGCTGACTGGGGGGAAGACCATGTAGAGTTACAGTATATAGGGCTGACTGGGGGGGAAGACCATGTAGAGTTACAGTATATAGGGCTGACTGGGGGGAAGACCATGTAGAGTTACAGTATATAGGGCTGACTGTGGGGAAGACCATGTAGAGTTACAGTATATAGGGCTGACTGGGAGGGAAGACCATGTAGAGTTACAGTATATAGGGCTGACTGGGGGGGAAGACCATGTAGAGTTACAGTATATAGGGCTGACTGGGGGGGAAGACCATGTAGAGTTACAGTATATAGGGCTGACTGGGGGGAAGACCATGTAGAGTTACAGTATATAGGGCTGACTGGGGGGAAGACCATGTAGAGTTACAGTATATAGGGCTGACTGTGGGGAAAACCATGTAGAGTTACAGTATATAGGGCTGACTGGGGGGAAGACCCTGTAGAGTTACAGTATATAGGGCTGACTGGGGGGAAGACCATGTAGAGTTACAGTATATAGGGCTGACTGGGGGGAAGACCATGTAGAGTTACAGTATATAGGGCTGACTGTGGGGAAAACCATGTAGAGTTACAGTATATAGGGCTGACTGGGGGGAAGACCCTGTAGAGTTACAGTATATAGGGCTGACTGGGGGGAAGACCATGTAGAGTTACAGTATATAGGGCTGAATGGGGGGAAGACCATGTAGAGTTACAGTATATAGGGCTGACTGGGGGGAAGACCATGTAGAGTTACAGTATATAGGGCTGACTGGGAGGGAAGACCATGTAGAGTTACAGTATATAGGGCAGACTGGGGGGAAAGACCATGTAGAGTTACAGTATATAGGGCTGACTGGGAGGGAAGACCATGTAGAGTTACAGTATATAGGGCTGACTGGGGGGGAAGACCATGTAGAGTTACAGTATATAGGGCTGACTGGGGGGAAGACCATGTAGAGTTACAGTATATAGGGCTGACTGGGGGGAAGACCATGTAGAGTTACAGTATATAGGGCTGACTGGGAGGGAAGACCATGTAGAGTTACAGTATATAGGGCTGACTGGGAGGGAAGACCATGTAGAGTTACAGTATATAGGGCTGACTGGGGGGGGAAGACCATGTAGAGTTACAGTATATAGGGCTGACTGGGGGGGAAGACCATGTAGAGTTACAGTATATAGGGCTGACTGGGAGGGAAGACCATGTAGAGTTACAGTATATAGGGCTGACTGGGGGGGAAGACCATGTAGAGTTACAGTATATAGGGCTGACTGGGGGGGAAGACCATGTAGAGTTACAGTATATAGGGCTGACTGGGGGGAAGACCATGTAGAGTTACAGTATATAGGGCTGACTGGGGGGGAAGACCATGTAGAGTTACAGTATATAGGGCTGACTGGGGGGGAAGACCATGTAGAGTTACAGTATATAGGGCTGACTGGGAGGGAAGACCATGTAGAGTTACAGTATATAGGGCTGACTGGGAGGGAAGACCGTGTAGAGTTACAGTATATAGGGCTGACTGGGGGGAAGACCATGTAGAGTTACAGTATATAGGGCTGACTGGGAGGGGGGAAGACCATGTAGAGTTACAGTATATAGGGCTGACTGGGGGGGAAGACCATGTAGAGTTACAGTATATAGGGCTGACTGGGGGGAAGACCATGTAGAGTTACAGTATATAGGGCTGACTGGGGGGAAGACCATGTAGAGTTACAGTATATAGGGCTGACTGGGGGGAAGACCATGTAGAGTTACAGTATATAGGGCTGACTGGGGGGAAGACCATGTAGAGTTACAGTATATAGGGCTGACTGGGGGGAAGACCATGTAGAGTTACAGTATATAGGGCTGACTGGGGGGAAGACCATGTAGAGTTACAGTATATAGGGCTGACTGGGGGGGAAGACCATGTAGAGTTACAGTATATAGGGCTGACTGGGGGGAAGACCATGTAGAGTTACAGTATATAGGGCTGACTGGGGGGAAGACCATGTAGAGTTACAGTATATAGGGCTGACTGGGAGGGAAGACCATGTAGAGTTACAGTATATAGGGCTGACTGGGAGGGAAGACCATGTAGAGTTACAGTATATAGGGCTGACTGGGGGGGAAGACCATGTAGAGTTACAGTATATAGGGCTGACTGGGGGGGGAAGACCATGTAGAGTTACAGTATATAGGGCTGACTGGGAGGGAAGACCATGTAGAGTTACAGTATATAGGGCTGACTGGGGGGAAGACCATGTAGAGTTACAGTATATAGGGCTGACTGGGGGGAAGACCATGTAGAGTTACAGTATATAGGGCTGACTGGGGGGAAGACCATGTAGAGTTACAGTATATAGGGCTGACTGGGGGGAAGACCATGTAGAGTTACAGTATATAGGGCTGACTGGGAGGGGGAAGACCATGTAGAGTTACAGTATATAGGGCTGACTGGGGGGGAAGACCATGTAGAGTTACAGTATATAGGGCTGACTGGGAGGGAAGACCATGTAGAGTTACAGTATATAGGGCTGACTGGGGGGGAAGACCATGTAGAGTTACAGTATATAGGGCTGACTGGGGGGAAGACCATGTAGAGTTACAGTATATAGGGCTGACTGGGAGGGAAGACCGTGTAGAGTTACAGTATATAGGGCTGACTGGGGGGAAGACCATGTAGAGTTACAGTATATAGGGCTGACTGGGAGGGGGGAAGACCATGTAGAGTTACAGTATATAGGGCTGACTGGGGGGGAAGACCATGTAGAGTTACAGTATATAGGGCTGACTGGGGGGAAGACCATGTAGAGTTACAGTATATAGGGCTGACTGGGGGGAAGACCATGTAGAGTTACAGTATATAGGGCTGACTGGGGGGAAGACCATGTAGAGTTACAGTATATAGGGCTGACTGGGGGGAAGACCATGTAGAGTTACAGTATATAGGGCTGACTGGGGGGAAGACCATGTAGAGTTACAGTATATAGGGCTGACTGGGGGGAAGACCATGTAGAGTTACAGTATATAGGGCTGACTGGGAGGGAAGACCGTGTAGAGTTACAGTATATAGGGCTGACTGGGGGGGAAGACCATGTAGAGTTACAGTATATAGGGCTGACTGGGAGGGGGGAAGACCATGTAGAGTTACAGTATATAGGGCTGACTGGGGGGGAAGACCATGTAGAGTTACAGTATATAGGGCTGACTGGGGGGAAGACCATGTAGAGTTACAGTATATAGGGCTGACTGGGGGGAAGACCATGTAGAGTTACAGTATATAGGGCTGACTGGGGGGGAAGACCATGTAGAGTTACAGTATATAGGGCTGACTGGGGGAAGACCATGTAGAGTTACAGTATATAGGGCTGACTGGGGGGAAGACCATGTAGAGTTACAGTATATAGGGCTGACTGGGGGGAAGACCATGTAGAGTTACAGTATATAGGGCTGACTGGGGGGAAGACCATGTAGAGTTACAGTATATAGGGCTGACTGGGGGGAAGACCATGTAGAGTTACAGTATATAGGGCTGACTGGGGGGAAGACCATGTAGAGTTACAGTATATAGGGCTGACTGGGAGGGAAGACCATGTAGAGTTACAGTATATAGGGCTGACTGGGGGGAAGACCATGTAGAGTTACAGTATATAGGGCTGACTGGGGGGAAGACCATGTAGAGTTACAGTATATAGGGCTGACTGGGGGGAAGACCATGTAGAGTTACAGTATATAGGGCTGACTGGGGGGGGAAGACCATGTAGAGTTACAGTATATAGGGCTGACTGGGGGGAAGACCATGTAGAGTTACAGTATATAGGGCTGACTGGGGGGAAGACCATGTAGAGTTACAGTATATAGGGCTGACTGGGAGGGAAGACCATGTAGAGTTACAGTATATAGGGCTGACTGGGGGGAAGACCATGTAGAGTTACAGTATATAGGGCTGACTGGGGGGAAGACCGTGTAGAGTTACAGTATATAGGGCTGACTGGGGGGAAGACCATGTAGAGTTACAGTATATAGGGCTGACTGGGGGGAAGACCATGTAGAGTTACAGTATATAGGGCTGACTGGGGGGAAGACCATGTAGAGTTACAGTATATAGGGCTGACTGTGGGGAAGACCATGTAGAGTTACAGTATATAGGGCTGACTGGGAGGGAAGACCATGTAGAGTTACAGTATATAGGGCTGACTGGGGGGAAGACCATGTAGAGTTACAGTATATAGGGCTGACTGGGGGGAAGACCATGTAGTTACAGTATATAGGGCTGACTGGGAGGGAAGACCGTTGTAGAGTTACAGTATATAGGGCTGACTGGGA